>NW_006203761.1:232015-343123 GCF_000334495.1 Tupaia belangeri chinensis
AAGGAAGAAAAAAGAAAAAAAAGAGAGAGAGAGAGAGAGAAACAAAGAAAAACAAAAAAACTGCTTATTCAGGGCTTGCCAGAAACAGGCGCTGTGGAAAGTGAAACGGCAAGCTGGAGCTCATGCTGCCTCGTTCTTGGTGCTAGTGAGGCAGATTCAGAGCAGATTTCAGTAATTCGACCCTGCAGACTGGGATGGTAAACGCTAAACACAGTCAGAATCCTCAGCCTCTCATTTCTGCAGTTGTCTACGGTTTTATCACAGTCACCCAGGAAGTACAGACACAGGCAGGTGGGGCTTGCTGCTCCGGCCTCTGCTCCCCCTTTGCCTTGTTTTCAGTGCTTGGCAGGTGGCCTGGGCCACTGCTCAGCTCCCTTCTTCCAGGTACTTTCTTTTTCATTTTATTATTATTATTATTATTATGTTTTTAATTTTACTGGGGGAGCTGGAGTGAGAAAGCAAGCCATCAGGTCCAGGACTCGAACCACAATCAGCCATGTGGGAGTCCAGTGCTCTAACCACCACACGGCCCGCCCATCCAGGTACTTTCTTGGGCTCTCTGTAAACACTAGTGCCCTGAGAAATGGCTAACTTCATCCATTCCAAGGCTTACATGATTAGCAATGGTTTGAGATATAATCTATCCTATCTGGTATTGTTGTTTGAACAGAAAAATCTAAGAAACACATTACTGGTTCTAGAATTTTAGAGTATAGCAAAATAGTAGGTCAAGTTTTTAGGGAGAGATTATGAGGGCTTGGGAGGATATGCTTCCTCTGACCCGTTAAATCAGACAGTCTCATATTTTTAGGTCTGAATTCTCTGAATTGTGTCTAACTATGCTATTGATATAAACACTGTAATGGTTACTGCCACCTCCATGAGATCAAGCAAGCATTACCTCGCAGGGTTGTTTTATAGTAATTAAGTGATCAAACTTCTCTGAGGTTGGTGTGAGTATCTAAGGCTTTGTGGTTGATTAGCGGGGAGTGAAGCAGTAGAGTTTAATCAACACTGCAGTTGTTAGGTTCAAGTTTACACCAGTATCACATTTGCTATTCTGTATCAAAGAAAGGAAGGATGAAAGGAGGAGGAAAGGAGGGAGGGGACACCTCCACCCATTGACGTGACCACCCATGCTGTATCAGTTCTACTGAAAATTAGAGAGGTGTGTCCTTCCAGTTTCCAGTCCCTGCACGAGGCTGCCCTGCAAGCCCACCTTCTGTGAGGGTGAGGGGTGCCAGTGTTGCTCCTGAGAAGGCCAAGGGCAGAATTGTCTTCAGTTGGCTTTGTCCCTAGGCAGAGACTACTGAGTGCACCTCACTCAGGTGTACTGTAATCATCGGTCCCAGGGTAATAAGACGAGAGAATGCAGCAGTACCTATATAATACAGTCCAGTGTTGGGAGATGTATCTAAAGATAGGGTCCGTTGATAAGATAGTATTGCTATTACCTTCGTATGTAAAGAATGACACCTTCTTGCTCCCTCCCTCATTCACAAACTCCTCAAATAGTTATTACAGCTCACACTTTATTCTCGGTACTTGGCTTCATGATGAAGAAAATGCTGAAATACTGATAAAAATGGTCCCTGCACTCCCGGAGATTACAGCATCGTAAGAGACAGACTATCAAACGAATATTGATTGTACTCTGTCGTACATATGGCACCGAGTAAACAGGGGGAGGGCCAAGTTGATTGTTTCTGGGGGGAAACAGAAGGTTTTTAGAGGTGTCTGCTGAGTTGATCTTGGAAAATGGGTGAAAGTTAGCCAGGTGGAGGGGTGAGATACAGGACGAAGAAACAGAAACAGCTGGACTGGAATGGCAAGGGCTCCCCAGCATTCTGTGGATAGTGTGTGATGAGGTAGGTGGAGTGGTAGGAGATGAGACCAAAAAGTGGGTACGGATCCAAAGGGGATGTCTAGGCCATGTGAAAATCTTTGGCGTATAGCTTTTAGGCAATAAGGATTCTTCCTTGTTCTTTTTTTTTTCCTTTTTAATCTGAAAGGGGGTGTGGTTTGTGGTCAAACTACCATTTATTGCAGAAAGCACTTTGTGTCAGCACCATGGACAGCGGCGTGGCGCAAGAATCAGTCCAGCGGCCAACGAGGGAGGCGGGCGTCCCGGGTGAGAAAGGCGGCGATGGCTGCAGTGAGGGGAGGCAGGGCCGCTTCAGGGTGATCCCAGTCCAGTTGGCCCTACCAGTGTCATGGACGGCTATTAAACAGGTGGCATAATATGGCAGAAAATGTAAGAAAAAACAAACTCTTTTAAAAAGGAAACACTGTGTGGGGGCTATTTTTCTCAAAGGGAGAGGGATTTATTGAAATAAAGGACTTCTATGAAGTGTTACATGTTCTTTCTCATCTCTGAATTCCTCCAACAGTTTGATTTGCAATTTTGCAACTTGGCTTTGTATTACGCTTTCTGCTATCTTGGTCAGCGGACATACAAAGAGACTAAGATACGATCTTTGATCTTAAGGAGCGTGCAGGAGTTCCTAAGGAAACAAATAGATAAACGGTAAGTGCAGCAGCACCCGGCTTGCTGTCACCTGCTGTGTGTGCAGAGATGGAGGACTGACACAGCCCAGCAAGATGTGTTCAGGATGTTGTGTTAGAGGTCTGGGTAGGAGAGTGACGTGATGAGGTTTGAATCTTAGATCACGGCAGGCTGGAGAATAGGTTGGAGGACGCCCTGTCCACAGCTAGAAGACCATGCAGGATGCAAATGTCCAGTTAAAAGGCAACCACATTCAAGCTGCAAGCCTGGCTCTACGGCACTGTGAAAATGAATTTTGTCTTCTGAGTTCTGGACGTCTTGCAAAGTTCTCGCATTGTCTTGGGGACCAACCTCAGTTTTGAGCCTTGGCTTTCCTCTGGATCATTTAGGAATACTGAGAAGTTCTTTCTTCCCACGTCTACTGGTAATGGCAGCTCAGGCTGGACGGTGGCTGTGATAAAACGGACTAGACATGGGTGAGGAAAGCATACAGGCAGGGTCCAGAGAGTGCCGTTGCCCTGGGCATGGTCTCTGGGTGCTTGCTGATGGGTGACGCTTGCCTGTGGCTCCCAAACCCTTGGGTATTGGGAGGATGCAGTAAGAGGAGGCAGGACTAGAAGATGGCATAATGGTTACATCCCTGGATTCTCACATGGCCAACCACAGTTCAAATCCTGGATCTGGAGGCTTGAAACTCACACCGGACATGTGTGTGTGTGTGTTCCCAAAATCCAGAGAGGAGAATGGAGGAGAAGTGATTGCAGTATGGCCATCCTCTCTGGGGGTGATTTCTCACTTTCTGTCTCTCTTGGTGAGCCCTCAGAGCCTACAGCAAAAATCCTCTCTTAAAATAAAAATGGAGGCAGGGTGGTGCCACATGGCAAATGAAGAGGAACCTTCATACATTTCGTCACTGTTCAGCTCTAGCTGGCCTTTCAGTTCATGCTTTATAATGTTAATAATAATAGCAATAAATTGTATAACTCTGGACACGTTAGCTATGTTAGCTCATTTAATCATCATAACAGCTCTATCAGGAAACTGAAGCTCAGAGAGATTACAACACGCTGAAGATGGAGCTGGTGAATGGCAGAGGTGGATTTTCGGCTTAGGCATCCTGGCTCCAGGCTCCACCTGCTTAATCACCCAGCTGTCTTCCAAACGCTGCTGGTAAAGGAAGACATGAGCCCATAATCCCTAGATCATGTCTGTCTGTCTTTACTTTCCTTTTCCTCAGCAATTGTAAAACAAGGCACTGCAATGCTGTGTTTGGTTCAAAATAGAGAAGAAGGAGGGCTATTGTCTGGAGTCTGTGATTCCAGGTGAGAGTGAATGAGTGAGGAGGGAGATCTTCGAGAGCCAAAGGGCTCTGGGATTTCTACAGTGAGGCTGGAGCCTTGGGCATGGACTCCCATTTAAGGGCAGGCCGTCTTACTAGGTCCCAGGGTGATGTTACTGAACCTGTGCCTCTCTAATCAGCCTGCTCCTGGAAATGGCGGGCAGCCCGAAGTCAAGATAACAAAGAAGATTAGAGGCAACTGAGACCTAACCAAGTCACAGACCTGGAAGATGAAAAGGTGAGCCTTGTTTGAAATTGCATCTCCTGGGCCCACTTCAATGCCTGAGTTTTCAGAGAGAATTGTGGTGCACACACTTTTCTTCATTTTTAAAAGGTAAGACATCGATTGTTCTGGAGACAAGAAACTCACCTCAGCTGTGAGCTAATGCCTCCGACGAATGTAGGGATCAGTGTCTCCATGGCTTTCTAACCCTTGGGCGAGGTTTCGTAGCAATTACCTGTAGGACCAGTTGCCATAGTTACCTATTGTCTACACTTCAAGAGGAGAAATATCTAGCTAGGCTAGTTAGTAGGGTAGCTAGGCTAGTTAGTAGGGGAAGCAGGTGCCGGGGTCTGACAAAAGTGAGCGGGACATGCAGCAAGAACATCTTCATCCAGTAGTGACAAGTTTTAGAGCACCTGCCTATCCACAGGCCAGTAACTACGTATCTACACATGCTTTCTCTGTGTGAACCACCCCAGTTCACAGGTGTGAGCCCCGAACAGCCATTTAACAGAGGTGACCACACTGTCATGGTTGTAGCTGATTGGCCCTGGGTGACCAGGTGGGGATAATCAGAGGCTGTCTTCTGGCAACTAATGATAAACTCAAGTTTTTCTAGGCGGTCTGTCTGGGTCAGTGGCAGAACCTGTTCTGTGTAGGAGACCATTTCTCTCCTATGAAACGAGGAGAAACTGTCTCTGTGGAGGGAGGATAAGCCTATCTATGGGGAGAGGAGACGTGTCTTGTGTTTTCCATTCCTAGTCTCTGTCTTTCTCTGACACAGAATTGTATCCCTGCATTAGTGCTTCTCTTTCTTTAGCTTTTTTTTTTTTTTTAGAAAACCTTTATTTATTTATTTGTGATCATGGGAGTCTAGCAACATAGCCATTATGCTATCTGCTGGTCCCTTTTTCTTCCTTTTGATTGCTGCTGTGATTACTAATGTTTTGTCCTGCTGGTATGAATTCGTTCCTGCCACTCCTCACTAAAAGGCACACTCTGCCCAGTGAGCTGTTGTCAAGGCTGCTGTCGTGGCTGCCTAGTGTGTCTGCCTCCTCCAAGCCAAGGCTGCAGTCCTAATTCCCGGGCCCTTAGGTGTGACTGTGTTTGGAGGGTCTTTAGAGACAATTAGGTTAAACTCTCATCACTAGAGTGGTCCCTAATCAACTTGATGGTGCCCTTATAAGAAGAGGCAGAGGGAAGAGCTTGCGTAGACATGGGTGGGGTGGGGCAGGTGGGGGAGCCACCAACCTGCCAGGAGGAAGGTCCCGGAAGACATCATCCTTGCCCTTGCCGTCTCTTGGGCGTCTGGCCTCCAGACTCGAGAGAAAGCAAACTGCTGTGAGGGCACTCCAAACGTTCACGGGAAAATGAAATTAAAACACGAATTTATTTTTGTGTAAAAAATTCTGAAACCCAGGTCAGCTGGTGGAATGGAGGTTAGGTGGCTGGATTCCACAGGGTCGACTGTGTGGTTCGAGTCTCGGACCCTGTGGCTTAAAAAACAGGCTGTGTGCCTGTGGTGCCCCAAATCCCAAAAGGAGAATAGAGGAGAAGGGATCGTGGTGTGGCCGTACCCCTCGGGGGTCCTGTATCACCTTCCGTCTCTCTTTCCTGCTGTATCTGTTTATCTCAGTGAGCGCATATGCCCTATAGCAAATAAATAGACAGGTAGATAGATGAATTGGGGGTTGGCCAGCAGGTGGCTTGGTGGTTGTGGAGCTGGACTCCCACAGGGCTGACTGAAGTTTGAGTCCTGAACCCGGCACCTTACTTTCTCACCTACTCTCTCCCTCATGAGTGCACATGCCCTATAGGAAATTAAAAAAAAATATGAACACAATAATAATAAATAGAATTAAATAAATAATTCTTTAAATTTAAAAAATATAAATGTGTGTGTGTGTGTGTGTGTGTGTGTGTGCCCAAAATTCAGAGAACAGAATGCAGAGAGGATTGCAGCATGGTGATCCCCAGCTGGGGGATGATTCCTTACTTTCTTTTTTATTTTGGAGAGGTTTTCGCTATAGAGCATGTGTGCTCACCAGACAGACAGAGAGAGAGAGATAGAAAGTGAGTAATCACCCCCTAGGAGGGATGGCCACACCACTATCCCATCTCTTCCATTCTCTTCTCGGGATCTTGGGCATCGCCTCACACTGCAATATGTCGCCCAATGTTTAGTATGTTGTCATTACACCCCTGTAGACTAACATGGTGGCTATCCAGGACAGTGTCCTTGGCTACACTGCAGGTCACTTAGTGTAATCGTGGCATACACTAAAGGTAAGTGTTTTAATAATCCTTTCTTGAAAAGAGTCAATACAGATACTTCTCCCAGGCACTGAAACCCATGGTTTTCAGTGAGTCGCAAACCTCGTCTTCATAGAAATTAACTGTTTACTGAACAAAGAAAGGTCAATAATTTGTCTTCCTGAAGCCCGCGGGCTTAAATAAAAAGTGTTCAGCTTTGTGTCTTCCCAAGGAGAGGTGCTCACCAAGCTTTAACTTTACATGGGAAAATGACTTTTCAAAGAAACTAATTGGAACGAACAGGAACTCTCTTCGGTTCATGTAAACCCAGGGAACCAAGCGAGTCGCTTTGCAGGCAGCGCAGGGGCTGGCGGGCTCCTCTCACTGCCTCGAGCTCTGACGTCAGCGGACAAGAAGGCATTTCGTCTGTTACCGCCACATTAGAGAAAGATGGAAAGAAAAGTGTCCAGGTCTCACAGTTAGTCGGGATGAGATATTTAGAGAAAGGCTGTTGCGATTTCTAAGACGTTGAGAGGCGAGCTGAGGGGCAGAGTGACTAGAAAGGTGCTGATTTACTGAGCTACGGTGGCTTTAAAAGGTCACGGAGCAGCAGCAGGTGCACGGAAAACAGGAATATTTTGTAGGCTCAGAAAACACAATGTGTGCCTATAGACGCAGCCACGGAAGGGACCGTGGCATTTGCGTGTGTCCCAAGGCGTTTTTCTTTCTTCGTGTGAAAGGAGGAAGAAGGCCTTGATCTGGGAAGTGGTGTGATGCTCTCACGTTCCTCGAAGGAGTGGATTGGCTGCCACGAGGACAGACGTGGCGAGTGAGTTTCAGCCCTTACGCGGTCGGAGCCCGCGGAACATCAGTTACCTTCCTAGAGGATTGTGTCGAGGTGGCTTCTGAGGGCGCATTCGGGTTTGGCAGGAAGGAACGCCAGTGACGATGATTAGTGAATAAATGATAAATGTGCTACCTGTGCCACCCACGAGATGAGAAGTCGCCAACTGACGGCCCTGATACAGGGGAGGGCATACAGTGCTTCATCTGCCCAGGTGGGCGTCTACGAGGAAGGAAGGGAGGAAGGAAGGAAGGGAGGAAGGAAGGAAGGAGGAAAGAAAGGAAGGAAGGAGAAAAGGAAGGGAGGAGGAAAGGAAGGAAGGAAGGAGTGAAGGAAAGAAGGAAAAAAAGAAAGAAGGAAAGAGAGAAAGAAAGAAAAAGAAAGAAGGAAAAAGAAAAGAAAGAAGGAAAGAAAGGAAGGAAGGAGGGAAGAAAAGATCTATGCTAAACATTAACAAGTAGACAGATTTCATTATATTTTTAAAGAATTACCTTATTTAACTTTATTTATTTGTTTATTTATTTATCTATTCATTTTAAATTTGTCCAGAGAGGGAGATGGAGAGGGAGAGAGGGAGGGAGAGAAAGAAAGTGAGAAAGAAAGCTGCCAGGTCCAGGACTCGAATCGCAGTTGGCCATGTGGCAATCCCGTGCCCCTAACCACCATGCCACCTGCTGGCCCCAATTTCATTATATTTTTAAAATGCATTTTCAGCTTCTCTTTGAAATGTAAACTTCAGCAGCACTGGATGTTCCGGCAAGACAGACAACAGGAAGGAGTGTCTGTTTCCAGACCGGCCCCGTGGACCTCCAGGTGGCTAACTATGCCTTCTCTGGCTCGAGGGCCATGTAGCTGCAGGGAGAGGAAGCAGCCCATGGATGGGCCCCTGGTGAGAAAGGTTGAAAGATTAAGACCGGTCCAGTCTAAGAGGCAGAGGGAAGGGTTAGCAGGTGTGGCTTTAGCAGATGTGTTTTAGCACAACATGCGAAAGCAAGGCCATGTACCGCAGTGTCCCCAGAGAAGTGTGACCACGGACATCCCGGAGGAGCTGGCCTGATGCTCTGTGAGGATGCAGCTGTGACCCGTAAAGCGCAGCCTTTCGCTACCTTCGGAGGAAGGCGTACTTGCCTTGCTTAAACCACTTCTGGGCATCACATTTAAAGGGTTGAAAAGTGAGACACTTCATCAAATGACTAGTTTACCTTGTTTTTTAATTTATCTTTTAGGTTTTTGCCATAGGGTGCTAGAAAAAGACAGAGAGAGGGCAAGTGAGAAATAACCCCCAGGTGGCGGGGCGTGGTGATGGCCATGCCGCAATCTCTTGTCTTCCATTCTCCTCTTGGGGTTTTGGGCATGCACACACATGTGCCTGGCATGATTTTCCAGCCACTGGGTCTGACACTTGAACCATGCTTGGCCATGTGAGAGTCTAGCTCCTTAACTACCATGACACCTGCTGGTCCCATGTCTTTGTTTTGTTAAAAGTGGAATTAGCAGTGTAATAAAACCACTACTTTGAACTCCAAAGCTACAGGGCCACCAATCTCCTTGCCAGCCCTGCTGTTTCGTCAGATACTTCAAACGAAGTGTCCCAAAGGGAGCTTGTTCCTCACTTTCCCTTCCTTCCCTGAGTCTGTCTTTTCTGGAGTCTGTGTGTCTGGGACCAGCACTTCCCTGTATCTGACCACCAGACAGGAGGCTCTGCTTGTCACCTGCCTTCCCCCACCTGATTTCCAGTAGTGCTCCGCCCTGCCTATTGAATCTGCCCACTCTTCTCTGGCTCTCCCGGAGTCCCAGAGTCCTCGCTTCCTTACTGCTTCCCAGGACAAGGGCGAGGGCGTCCCTTCTGGCCTCTCATACCCCTGTGATCCATTCCAAAGCTTCCTTCACAAACCGGTCTCCGTCCTGCTTCCTGTCGCCTTCAGAATGCAAGCCCTTCATTCCCTTGCCCATGCTTAAACCCTCACAGAGTCTTGGTGTTTGCTTTTTGTTCTTTTTAGACTGTTTATTTCTTCCATGAGAAAAAAAGACAGACAGACAGAGAGAGAGGGAGAGAGAGAGAGAGAGGGAGAGGGAGAGAGACAGGGAAGAGAGACAAGCACCCCAACATGGTCCTTGAGCCACAGTCCACCCCCGTCTTGGTGGCCTGGATCGTGGGCCTGTGCGGGTGCCCGGAGCCGTCCATTTGTGCTGTTGCCATGCCACCTCGCGGCTCCGCATTTGCTCCTCACGTGCCTTCAAAGACAGCCACCTTCCCTCGACTTTGGCAATTTGCTCTTCCTGGGGAAGCAGATCACTGCATTCTCAGCCCAAGCACGACTGGGGACAGCTTCCGTAAGGGCTAAAGAGCAGAGACAAGTCCTTCTGCCTTTGCTTGGGTGACGCTTGATTTCGATTTCTTCTCTCAGCACTCTCTGTGGTTGCTGGTCCCTGTGTCCCTGCTGCCTGTCAGTAGCCCATCCTCAGGGCTGAGGGAAGCAGTCATCACACAGGCTTGAAATAACGCTGGCTCTGTGGCCCAGGGCCAACAGGCGGTCAGCCCCCCAGTTCTTCCAGAAGTGCATTTTAGAAACGCCTGGTTTGTGGCTGCCGCTACGTAGGTCATCCCGCATTCAAAGGGCTGCAGAGAACTGGCTTCCTGCCGCTCCACTTTCCTTAGGAGGGAAGACCCAACTAGGAGTAACTGTTCTGCACTGATTAATGTAAGCAAGTGGGACCAGCAGGTGGCGTGGTGGACTCCCACATGCTGGACCACGGTTTGAGTCCCAGACCTGGTGGCTTGAAACTTATGGCAGGCGTATGCGTGTGCATGCCCAAAATCCTAGGAGGAGAATGGAGGAGAAGGGATTGCGGCATGGCCCTCTCCCTGGGGGGTGAGGATTTCTCAGTTTCCTTCTCACTGTCTCCCTTTGTCGCTCCTCTGAGTACACGTGCCCTATGGAAAAAACAAACAAATAAAGAACCAACCAAATAAAAAACCCCAAACCCCCCAAAAAACCTTAAAAAAGAAGAGAAAAGAGAGTCAAACACACACGTGAGGCCTGGAGCGCAGAGCTGTCCCGTGTGCAGTCACCGGCTGTATACGGATATGTAAATTGCTTACAGCGAAGTGAAATTGAACATATATTTCGGTGCACCTGTGGCTGGTCACTGCTGCCTGAGGCCGTGGGGCTGTGGGAGCCTTCCCGAGAGGGCTGTTGCATGGCACCGTGACAGCGCTTCCCACAGCAGGGCTCTCTGCTTGACAGTGTGATGCTCCTAGAGTGACACATCCTTTCAGTTAAAGAGACTCTGCCTCCTCCTGTTGTAAGTGACAGTCGTCTTTATTGCTTTTATTAAACCATAGGTAAGGAAAGGAAATCCATTAGGTCTGGTAGGAAAGAACGTGGCGAAATGGTGACAGGTGGAAGGCAGCCGGATCTGAAGGGGCACTCCCGTCGGAGCTTTGGGTGGCCTCTGTCCTGCACCATGATGGCCCCCGTGTAGCGACACAGCTCGCCACGTGGTTTATATCCCAGCAAAGCCCAGTCCAGGGCCCTTTTCACTTTCCCATAGGACCAGGCCAGGCTGCAGGGAGGAAAGCGAGTGGTCCTCACACGAGGACGACTGGATGCAGGTGGAGGGCTCTCTCCCTAGCATGGCCGCCTCGGCCACACGCTGCTGCCGTTCTCCCGGAGCCCCGTCTCTGTCTGGTGCCTGCACAGCTGCCTTCTCACTTGTTGCCATGGCTTTTCCCGTTGTTTTCCCTCTGAAAAGTGGGCCTGTGGAAGAGTGGGCAATGTTGTTTTAGCGCCCTGTGAGAAGGGGATTAGACTGCATTTACTTCAGCTGAACGATTGTGGTCACCCTCCTCCATAATGAGAATCACAGACTCCATGCTTGCCAGAGACTCACCCTGCTCCCCCTTCCTGTGGAGGGGAGTATGCCGGGTCTCAGGTAATACTGGACACTGAGAGGGGGGTTCGCCCAGTGGTTGAGGTACCGGCCTGTTCTGGCCCGACTACGGCCTAGCTGTGCTTCTCCTTCCTAATTAAAGGCGGTTTGTGGTAAATTGCACGAAAACCATTCAGAATGGCATTTCACATAAGAAGCACTCAGTAATTATTCTAGCATTGTCCCTCTTTTTGTGGGTGCAGAAATGTGGGGTTAAGGAGACTTAAGGTGGGGCCAGCAAGTGGTCTAGTGGTTGGGGTGCTGGACTCCCACATGGCCGACCGTGGTTTGAGTCCCAGACCAGGTGACTTGAAACTCAAGATTTCAAAGTGTGAGTGTGTGAGTGCATGGGATCCTGAGGAGAGTGGAGGAGAAAGGATTGCTGGGAGGCCATCCACCCTGGGGGTGATTTCTCTCTCTCTGGTGAGCGCACACACCCTGTAGAAAAGAAGAGAAAAAAAGGCTTGATAGCAAATTTTTAGCATATGTGAGAGCCACGGCAGGAACCCCAGTTACCGGGATGCCAAGGTCTGTCCTAACCCGGGCTGATGCCTTGCTAAGGCATGACTGCACCCACGCTTGTCGCTGTGTCCCCAGGAAAGGTAACTTATGTGGAAGTGGCTTGGACATTATTCAGTCGAGGTTATTGTCAGCATTGTTAGCATCAACAAAAAGGACTACGTTTTCACTTTGTCTCATAACACCAACAGATTTCTTTTTCTAAAGAAGTAAATTTATTTTCTTTAGCTTCTTAAAAAGGGGTGTTTCCATGCCTCTGCTCTGAGTAGAGGTGTTGGAGGGTTTCCAAATTACACTAAAATAACACATTTGGGGATTAGTCCTGAACAGAAATCCAGCCTTTGTGGAAGATAGCAATTAGTATTTTAGAATACCAAGCTGTCTTAGGTTCTGGTTGGCAATTATTTTTAACAATAAGATTTGTTAATGCTGACATATACTGGACATATTAAAATAATTTAGATACAGTCCCTACTCCTAAGGGGCACAGCATTTGGTGGGGAGGAGAGTCTGTAAGCAATGTTTTATAAGTCGTTTGGAGAACTTGGGATCACAGAAGCGGTGACACGTACTCTAGGTCCTAATGAATGGATAAGGAGAGATTTCCTGAGGAGAACAGCAAAGGCAGCCTAATGGAAGAAAGGGCAGGACAAGTCATGGCGGCCCAAAGCCGTGCTTCTTGATTAAAAGCTCAGTCGTTTGTCATGGCGAGAGCTCAGGACCCACAGGGACACGCTTCCAGAGGTGCAGTCCTGCAGGCGGGCTGTGCTGAGAATCATGCGAGATGTTTGGACCCTATTCCAGACAATAGGGAGTTACTCGGGTATTAGACAGGAAGCTAGGCACCTGTGTGGAAGGAAGATGTAAAGGGCAGTTTAATCCGGAGACAGAACAATTAATACCAATTCTAGGTGTCTAGGGGACAGTGACTGGGGGCTGAACGTTGAGAGGGAAGATGGATTTAAGAGCTATTTTGGGGGAAAAAAATATAGAACTTGGTCACCAAACATGAAGAGCTAGGAAATAGGGAGAGATCAAATCCCCTTTTCAGTGTCTGCTGTGTGCCAGGCCTGAACCAAGCATAGAGAAATGGGAACAGCTCAGGACTGGCTCCTGCATTTAAGCAGTTAGTTGGCTTTAGAGAAAACACTAGTAATAAATAGGTGCCACGCAGCCCAGTAAGCAGGGACACACATGTAGCCCCCCCGCTCCCGCATGGAATGATGCCGTGCAGCCCCTGCGCAGCGAGGCCCGTGCAGCCCCTGCAGTGACACACCTGTAGCCCCTGCGCAGCGAGGCCCGTGCAGCCCCGCAGTGACACACCTGTAGCCCCTGCGCAGCGAGGCTCTGCAGCCCCTGCAGTGACACACCTGTAGCCCTGTGCGGCGAGGCCCGTGCAGCCCCTGCAGTGACACACCCTGTAGCCCCTGTGCAGCGAGGCTCCTGCAGCCCCTGCAGTGACACACCTATAGCCCTGTGCGGTGAGGCCTGTGCAGCCCCTGTGTAGCAAGGCCTTTGCAGCCCCTGCAGTGACACACCTGTAGCCCTGTGTGGTGAGGCCCGTGCAGCCCCTGCAGTGACACACCTGTAGCCCCTGTGTAGCAAGGCCTGTGCAGCCCCTGCAGTGACACACCCTGTAGCCCCTGTGCAGCGCACACCTGTAGCCCCTGTGCAGCAAGGCCTGTGCAGCCCCTGCAGTGACACACCTGTAGCCCCTGAATGCAATGACAGACATGTGTACAGACCTAACACCGAGAGGACTGCCGGGAATGAGTCTAAGTTTTCGCGTTCCAGGTATCTGTTGGATGTTGGTGTCTGAATGAGAGGAAAAGGACGGGAAAGAGCAGGTGTTCGGAGATCTTTGCTGTGCTGGTTCTGATGTTCACAAGGCAGTTGCAGTTTAGGGCAGTCTAGCCAAGGTCATCACAATCTAGCTCATCGTAGATTTGTAAGAGTTACAGAAAGAAAAACAATTATCCTATAAAAAAACTCAGTGGCATGATGTTTCTCATTTTGAATGTTTCCTTTCGGCACATACAGAGAGAGAGAGAGAGAGAGAAACTATTGGGACCAGCAGATGACGTAATGGTTAGGTCACTGGACCCCTATGTAGTTGACTGTGGTTCAAGTCTCACACCCAGTGGCTTAAATCTCACGCCAGGTGCATGTGCGTGCGTGCCCAAGATCCCAAGAGGAGAATGGAGGAGAAGGGATTGCAGCATGGCCATACCCCTTGGGGGATAAGTTCTCGCCTTCTGTCTCTCTGTCTCTCTCTGGTGAGCGCACATGCCTTATAGCAAAAGTCTCTTCTTTAAAAAAAAGAGAGTGAGAGAAACTAAGTGCCTCTTTACCTCCTCAGTACTGACTTTGGGTTTTAAACATTCTTCCTACACTAATTATGAAAGTTGTACCTAATCACCCTGAAAACTCCGTTGTTGTTATTATTGTTATTAATAAAAATAGCACCGCACGTACTTGTTTTCATTTTATAGGCTAGAGGATGATAGCTTCTAAAGGTCAGATGACCTTCCCCTTGACAGTGACCCATCCCTAATGTGAATTGAATAGTGATTTATGGGTAAGTGGAGATTTATGCGAAATATTTTGTATTTTGCAAAGATTCATGAAAGAGCCAAGTGCAGACATGTGAACTTAACCAGCTATTTGGAAAGCAAGTTTAAGAAAAGCTGAAAATGAATACACTATCAAGACCAGCTTAGACATTAAACTCTATATTCTCCTCCTCCTATTCCTTCTAACAGAACATTTCCTCTAGAGAACTCAAAGCGCTTGAGCAGCACTGTCCCCGTTTCAGCATTCGTTTGGACCTTGGATATTCAGATCACTGGAGAACAACTGCAGCTCTGATGAGGATCCAAGGATGACATGTGATTACGGTTTTTCCAGATAATGGAGAAAAGCTGATGCATCATTGCAGTCTGGAAGAAAAATAGAGTCTAATTTGGAAATAAACAGCTCCAGAAAGACCTTCACACCAGCTCCTCCCTCCGCCCCGGATTCTAGTGGTCCCTTCCTCCCTTCCTTAGTGTCTGCACCACTGTCTCTTTATTGAGTTCTCTTATCTCACTGGATAACCGCCACCCCCTTCTCTCTCTCTCTCTCTTCTGGACTCTAATTGCATCTGATACATTGCATATTTCTCTGTTTATTTATAGTCTACATCTCCACGTAGAACATAGCTTCGTGAGAGCAGGACTGTTTTTGGTCTACTTTGTACACTTCTGTATTTCTGGTACCTAGAAATGTTCCTGACTTGTAATAGACCCTCTGTACAGTTTAGTTGAATTAATTTTATTGATTGTTGTTGTTGATGAAAGGACCTCTGGGGACCAGCAGGTGGCATAATGATTACGTTGTTGAACTCCCACATATTCGACCATGATTTGAGTCTCCAAGCCAGTGGCTTAAACTCATGCCAGGCCCATGTGCATGTGTGCTTAAGATCGTGAGAGGAGAATGGAGGAGAAGGGATTTCGGTGTGGCCATCCCCCTGGGGGGGAGGGGTGTGATTTCTCACTTTCTGTCTTGCTGTCTTTATTTTATTTTATTATTTTTTTCTGTTTTCTTTTTTGGAGAGGTTTTTGCTATAGGGCGCGTGCACCCTCCAGAAAGACAGAGTGAGACAGAGACAGAGAGACAGAAAGCGAGAAATCACCCCCAAGAGCGGATGGCCATGCCACAATCCCTTCTCCTCCATTCTCCTCTCGGGATCTTGGGCACGCACACACATGCACCTGGCGTGAGTGTAAGCCACCGGGTCCAGGACTCGAACCATGGTCGATTACATGGAGTCCAGCGTCGCTGTCTTTGTCTTTCTGGCAAGTGCATTATAGGAAAAAAATAAAGGACCTCTGATAAGGACATGCTCCTCACTCTTCATTGCCTCTCTGAAACATACATTCATGTTGTCAGTTTCCTGTTTAAAACTCTTCAGGTGGTTTATATTTGCTATCAAAATAAATTTTAGTCTTTAGCATGGCCTGCAAGGACTATTCACTTTGTCCCTGTCCCTATCCCTATCACCATCCACACCTCTTGTCACTCATCTTTTTCTACTCTACTTTTTAACAAAGATTTATATATTTACTTAATTCTATTTGTTATTATTATTTTAAAAAATTTGTCCAGGAAAAGACAGAAAGAGAAGGGGAGAAAGCAAGTCACTAGGTCCGGGACCTGAACCACAGTCAGACATGTGGGAATCTAGCGCCTTCAACCACCATGCTACCTGCTGGCCCTTTATTCTACTCTTCTGCCATGTTGAAATCCTGGTTGGCCCTCTTGGAGCCATGGTATGTTTTACTCTCTGGGCTTTGTGCATGGCCACTCTTCCTTTGAGGATAATTCCCATGTGCATGACCACTCTTCCTTTGAGGATAATTCCCATGTGCATGGCTACTCTTCCTTTGAGGATAATTTCCATGTGCATGGCTACTCTTCCTTTGAGGATAATTTCCATGTGCATGGCTACTCTTCCTTTGAGGATAATTCCCATGTGCATGACCACTCTTCCTTTGAGGATAATTTCCATGTGCACGGCTACTCTTCGAGGATAATTTCCCCTTCTTTTGTGCTTTAGGATTCAGCCTTGGCATCATGTCTTCTGAAAAGCTGTCTTGTTCAGTACTGTCCAGTCTTCACCTGTACCGTAGCACTTGTGGTGTATTTTCATGGCTTAGTTTATCATAATTTTGAAGGAGTCTGTCTAAGTCTACTTGGGCTTCCATATCAAAGTACCATAGACTGAGTGACTTAAATGACAGAAATTTACTTTCTTGTGCTCTGTAATCTGACATCAGGGCGCCAGCTTGGTCAGGCTCTGGGGAAGGTTCTCTTCTGGGCTTAGAGGGCTGCCTTCCTGTCATCATCACGTGGACTTCCCTTCATGTGTGCTTGGGGCCAGGTGGCGGGGGCGGGGCAGCTCTCTTCCTCATCACAAGGACACCAGTCCTGCAGCCTTAGGTCCCTGATCATATGACCTCATTTCATCTCACCTACATCCTAAAAGTCCTATCTTCAAATACAGTCACATTGGAGGTTACAGCTTCAATATATGAATTTTGGGGACACAATTCAGTCCATGGCAGAAATCTTAATTTGACTTGTATGTGTTAAAACATCAACTACCCATCAAATAGGGACTAATATAAGTATATCTAACAGAAGGCATACAAGAATAACACAGGGAAGAAAGAAGAAGAAGCTGACTTGTCAGAAAACTAGGGGAGGGTGGGGAGTTTCCGTCTGGACAAATCTGCCCACTGTGTTGCTGGGCTCTTAGAGAAACTCCACCAAGGTGACCCTGAGTGACGCTCAGGCTCAGTGGGTGAAGGTGGTGGCCATTTTGGTGTGTTTTAGGCAGTGTTTGAGATTGGGAATATGAGTCTAGGACAGTGGTATAACAGGATTATATCAATTAAAAATAAATGAACAGGACTAGCAGGTGTCATGGTGATTATAGTTCTGGGTACCACACGGCTGACTACAGTTCACGTTCCAGACCTGGAGTTCTGAAAAGCATGCTGGGCATGCATGCGTACATCCCCCAAATCCCAAAAGAAGAATGGAGGAGAAGAGATTGCAACATAGCCATCCCCTCTGGGGGGGTGATTTCTCACCCTCCCTCCCATCTCTCTCTGGCCAGTGCATGTGCTCTATGGCAAGAAATTTAAGCAAATAAACAAAAGAGCAAGGAGGTCGGTCAGCACTGAAAACCTAGAGAAGGCCAAGACCTCACTGTCAGAGGCTGGAACCAGGTGGGACTCCGGATGCATGAGGGCTCTTTCTCGAGGGGTGCTTGGCAGAGTAACAGAATCTGGGGTCCGTACCCAGTGCTTTGCTTCATTGTGCTTGTCATGGTGACTGGGAACCCGAGGAGAAGCTCCGTCAAGAAGGGCTCGGGAGTGCCCTGGGAGTCTGATATGTAGGCGCCTCAGGAGCTCCTTGGAAGCCTCACGTGACTGGATCACTTCCCGGATTGGAAGTCTTCTGTCTCACAGTTATGGCCCACTGGGGTTTCCAGAGCCTACAAAATACACACATATGGAAAAAAAAAATAAAAAAGAAAAGAAAAAGAATAAAGAAAGGGAAAAAAAGCCATCTTGTGGTAACCAGTAATTTTAACATTTTTACTTATAATTTATTAATATTGGGTTGTCAGAAAAGTCATGATGCATTTTTGCATAGAAAAACATGTAGTGATTTTTCTTACGACCAACTAGTTTTTATTGTCGTTAGGGTATGCTGGGAGAAGCAGTGGGATCTCGAACTTCGGACCCAGGTTTACACAAATCACAGAAGTCTCTTCTCTCCCACAGGGGCCTTCTCCTCTAGCAGGAAGAAAGATTTTTGATGTTAAGCTTAGGGCACCAAGACGAACAGCACCTCTACACTCATTGCTTCAGGCCTTCTGCAGCGGAGACCAGCCTCTTGCTGCGAAATACCCAGACTGCCTGCTTTTACCTGCCGCAGGGGAGCGTGGGGATCAAGCTGTCCTGCAGCGTTACCTTTATTAATAGAAAGAATAAAGCATTTGTTTTCAGATTTGTGGGGCCATGAAATAATTCTGCTTCATCACTGTCAAATTTCAGGCAGTGGAAAGGATATGGGTAAGAGTTCGGAATTGTTTCACAGCTGCTTTATGGTCTAGATTATTCCTGTGCACTTTGCAGTTTCTACCCTCACACCTAAGGTGCCTGTAAACCATGACTGGTTACATCATTCTGCGGGACAGGATGGATGTCAGAGAGCGTCGGAGGTCAAGGTGACATTTAGTCTCACACTTTTCAAGCCTTCACTTTCTTACCTGAAACATGAGCATAATGAGAGTTTCTCTCTTTGAGGTTGTTAAGGAAATGGCACATGTAAGTGGTGTGTGGTCAGCTTCCCATTCGTGGGAGCTGTTACCACATTCACGTCGTCTACACTGGGGTACTCAGGCCACCCGGGCCAGAGATGATCTCGTTTACTCCAGGCGATCACATGTCTACCTGAAAGTGGTCGGTGATTGTCCAATGACTCAGGAAATGGACAGATGACTACACTTGCGTGACCACCTCAGGCCACACCTGTCCCTTACTTAGCTCTCTGCTAAAAGTTGGAGATCTTAGAACGTCTTCAATGACCGGATTTTGACCACCGAAGACCGTCTACCCAGACTTCACCCTCTTGTTCCTCAGGTCTAGCCAGAAGCCAGATTAGAGCACCCTATTTATTCTCTCTGTCTCTTTCCATCTCTCTCTATTTTTAATTTTTTAAAAAAAATTAAACTTAGCTCTCCACTGCTCTTTGGTCTTTCTAATTCATACCTTTTCCTCCTGCCCCCATAGGATAAGCCTCTCAGCAGCCATTGATATTTGAATTCTGAGTGGCCCCACTCACCTGGCACACTAGCACGCTACGTGGTTTTCATATTTTACAAAATTTTTTCCCCTTTTTCTTTTTGTTCTTGTCTTTTTTTCTTTTCTTTCTTTCTTTTTTTTATTTCTTTTCTTTTTACCTTTCTCACTTTTCTGCTCAGCCTCCACACACTGATTTTCTAGACAGGTCTAAGTGCTCAGTAGGCAAATATCTGAATACTTTTAGGGTCAGATCAATTCTCAATTTTCATTGAATCAGCTGTGCAAAAGGAGAAAAATGGTACTCTTTACAGACTGCAGGTCAGCTCCTTCTGCACTCCTCTGAATGCTCAGACTTAACTCCAAAAAATGGGAAAAAAATGTATAATCCATCAGATGACCAGGAACCACTGCAGAGGCACAAGAAATATGAAAATCCAAGAAAGTATCTCTCCTCTAATGGAAAATAATAATTCCTCTCCCTCCACAAAGAATATAATACAACTCATGGAATGTCAGATAAATAATTTAAAATAGCCATAGTGAAAAAGCTAACAGATTCAAGAGAATAGAGACAACAAACTCCAGAAGTTGCAGGAGTAAAGAGAATCCAAGTTCCAGGCGGTGAGGAAGTTATTGCACAATCTGAAGGAGGAGATACACATCATAAAAAATCAAACAGAATTGTGAGATGAAGGCTATAGTACAGGAAATCAAAACTTCTCTTGAAAATATCAAAAGCAGATTGGATCATGCAGAAGATCTAACCTAGTAAAATTCACCAAAAAGACTGCGAAAATACCCCCCCATAAGAATATATGAGTAATACTAGATACCATTAAATGCCCACACATCCAGATCATCCGTATCCCAGAAGATGAAGACACTAATAAGGGCAATGATAATCTATTCCATGAAACCCTGGAAGAAAACTTTCGAAACCTAGAGAGGTACTCAAATATTCAGACCCAAGAAATACAAAGGATCCCACATAGAATCAAACCAAGAAGATCTCCCCTAAGGCACATCATAGCCAGATGGATCAAAACCACAGACAGAGACAAGATATTAAAATTGGCAAGTGAGAAAAGTCAAGTTACTTTCAAAGGATATCCCATAAAGCTAATGTCAGATCTCTCATCAGAAATAATGCAAGCAAGGAAAGAATGGGAAAATATAGTCAAAGTGTTAAGTGAAAAACAATTTTAACCAAGATTTCTATACACAGCAAGATTATCTTTCATATGGGAAAGAAAGACAAAAATATTCTCAGATAAATAAAACTTGAAAGAATTTACCAACACCAGACCAGCTCTCCAAGAAGTGCTGAAGGGAGTGCTAGCCCAGGAAAACTAAAGTCGGACACACAGAAATAAGAGTATAAGAAACAACAAGAAAATGGCCAGTCCAATGGTAGAGACAAGTCTGGAGTTGAATGTTAACTTTCAGAGTTTAAATGGAAAGATCGGACCACAGGAACACTGCAAATTCAATAGAAGAGAGATTAATGACATGATTCTGAACTAGTGAAATATTATTATTTTTTTTTAACTTTAGGCTAAAACATTACTAATTTTCTTTGATGCTTTGATTTCCATATTTAAGGATTTTTGTCTTCTCTTGAAGTGTTGATGGGTTCATCTACCTACTATTTGAACTGAATCCTAACCTTTTTCCTGGCTTTATGTTTTAAGCGAATTTTTAACATTTTTTTATTTTGATCTATTAAAACTAAAACTTTTTTGAAATTAAAAAATGCTTTAAAATACCTATTAATACCTATTTAATGACTGCAGTAAGCTATTTAGCTCCAGCGAGGTGCTACTTTATAGTATGTTCACTTTACTAACTGAGGTTTACATTTAAAGTCAGACATGCATTCATAAATATGTATATATCAGCTGTGCTTTCTATTGAAAGTCTTTAAATTAATTAAGATCTTTAGTGAAGCAATAAAATGTGAAAAAAAAGGGCATGGGAAACAACCATACATACAAGAGATAGTGTGCAAGAAGGGGGGTAATTGGCAGAGTGAGAGGTAGGGAATCAAGGGGGGGGAATAAAAAGCAAAATATATAAAGAATAAGAAATAGAAAATTATTTATTGATGATAACACGTATGGTGATATCCTTGACTGAGCCAATATACACTGTATACTGGATGGAAAATCTCATTTTGTATACTGTATTGATGTACAGTAAATGACTGTTAATAAATTAATTAAAAAGAATGCCTTCAATGAACAAAACTTACGTTATGAAATATTTTATATTATGTTGTGTATGTTGTATAACATATGCTGATACTACATGTACCCTGAACTACTGTTCCTCATGATCTCAGAAGTTGTTTAATCTTAGCACTAAAATAATCATTTTAATTTGTACTTACATAAGAGTCACCTGGCATGCTTGAATGCAGAATTAAAATCCAGAATCCAGGACCCCATGACTCGAGATTTTGATTCAGTAGATCTGAAGTAGAGTTCAGTAACTTGTATATATATATTATTTTGTTATTATATTCATTTAAGATTTGACTGTATCCAAAAATAAACAGGCAGACAACAAAAGAAATGCAATGAAACAAATCAAATGAGAGAAGGAAACAAAGGGAACAGCAGATGGTGTAATGCTCATGCCACTGGACTCTAACATAGTTGACGGCAGTTCAAGTCCTGGACCTGGTGGCTTGAAACTCATGCCGGATACATGTGCATGTCCAAAATCCCGAGAGGTGACTGGAGGAGAAGGGATTGCAGCATGGCAATCCCACCAAGGGGTGATTTCTCGCTTTCTGTCTCTTTGTCTCTGTCTCCCTGGTAAGCACACATGCCCTACAGGGGCATCAATACAGTATACAAAAATCTCTGAAAAAAAAAAAAAACGAAACGAAGTACAATGAATAGGGGCAGCAGACACATACAGAAGTCACCAGTGCAGCTGCTGCTATGCATGCGTGCCATCCTTTTTAAAATTTTAAAATTTACATTTAATCACTGTATATCTTTATAGTGTACAACATGATTTTTAAAATAGTTATTTATTTATTTTCAATTTGCTGCAGAATACATGTACTCACCAGAGAGAGACGGAGAGAGAGGGAAAGTAAAAAGCAAGCCACCGGGGCTGGGCCTCAGACTGCGGTTGGCCTCGTGGGAGTCCCGCACACTAACCACCACTCCTCCTACTGGACCCATGCTTTTCCCTATCACGAGTACAACGCACATTAGTCAAGTCAAAGACATTACCATACACATTATCATCAGCAGATAACTTCTCATTTTTGTGTCTGCTATATGTGTTTTTGTTTGTTAGGAATTTTTATTTTAAAAACACTCCTCTTAGGAGCCAGCTGGGCGGTATTGTGGTTAAGGTGGCTGAAACCCACATAGCCAACTTTGTGGTTTGAGTACTGCATCTGGCAACTTGAAAAACACACCAGGCAGCAGGTGTGCCCAAAATCTCAAGAGGAGAATTTGGAGAAGGGACTGTGGTGTGGCCGTCACCCCTGGGGTGAGGGCGTGCTTTCTCACTTTCCCTTTCTTTCTCTTGCTGTGTCTCTCACATTGGAGAACGCATATGCCCTATAACAAATGGACATAAATAAAGGGGTGGAGCTGAGGGGAGACTCCTCTCCTATCTGCAAAGTGCTGGAGTTTTGGACTAACCACTGACAAACGCTACTAGACTTACGGGCGGGCAGTTGAACTGTGGGCAGGAAAGTCGATTTCTGTATCTCAGCGGAGGTTCAGGGAGGGCAGCAGGTCCACTCAAAGTATTGTGAGGAGTGGTCAACTGTGAGGAGCTTTGCGGGGAGTGAGCTGCCCCAGAAGCGAATATCTGGAAAGGATGATCAAAATTCAGAGACACAGTCACTAAGCCCAATCCTCCAAAGCCCTGGCACAATAGGCAGGCCAGAGCTCCCAGGAAATCCCCAGTGCATGCTTGTCTGGTTCCTGAAGTGGCCCTTCAGATGAGGCTGGTGCTGAATCTGGGGCGCGGCTGCTGCTGGGGTTTGCTGTGGGCTTCTCATTTGTTGAGATCCGAGTTAGAAAAAGAACCAGAAGCCACATTAGAATCTGCCTACATACCTGCCCACTGCAACCTTCAGAGAATAATGACTTCTTCCCTTTTCCTGCAAGTCTCCCTACTGGACAAATCTAATCCAGATCCACATGGAAAGAAGCTTCTTAACTACATTTTCCAGCTGTAGTCAAGTGGATGCAGCACATTCTGACACATTTCAGTGAAAATCACACATTTAAAATCCTCTCCCTCAGTCTGTGGGCGTTGGGTGTTCCCTTCTTTTGAGTTTCTGTGTATTTCCAGAGCACTTTTGAAAGAATTCCAGTGCTTTTATTAGTTCACACCTGAGTCTATTTGGGCTACACACACTGAGCTCTATCCTTGAGCCAGCCAGCCAATAATAAGTAAAAGACAAGAAATGTAGGTGTGACGTGAGTGGAAGATGTTTAGTCATGTCATTGGAGCAACTGGCATTGGAGCAACTGGCATTCATCACAGAAACATATGTTATGGGTATCCTTAACACGAGCATCTTCAAGCAGCCTTGAAAACAGCCTTTATGAATAAACAACCCTCGGAGTGGTAGAATCCTGTTTCCAAGGCAAAGGCTGAGATGACTGTAGTAGGTTGAAAGATGGCCCCTAATGATATCAGGTCCTAATGCCTGAAACCTGTAAATGTCACCTTATTTTTTCAATGAAATATGTTACAAATTTGTAAATTTGTATGTGTGTAAATATAACATAAATGGGAAGAGGGTCTTTGAAGATGTGATAGTGTTAAGGGTCTTAAGATTGGAACAATATCTTCAATTTCTACATGGACCCTAAGTGTTTTTATATGAGAAAGAGAAAGAGAGATAAAGGAAAGATTAAACACAGAGACAGAGACAGAGACAGGAGGTGGAGTGATCACAGAGGCAGAGATTGAAGTGATGTGGCCATAAGTCAAGGAATTCAGGGAGCCACCCTGTGCTGAACAGACAAGGAGTAGGTTCCGTTAGAGCCTCTAGGGGGAGCACTGCCCATGTGACACCCTGCTTTCAGCCTAGTGAAACTGATTTGGACTTCTGGTCTCCAGAACTGTGAGGGAATACACTTCTGTTCTTGTAAACTGCCCAGTTTGTAGCCCTTTGTTACAACAGCCACAGAAAAACTAAAGTAATACCCCTTTCCTGTTCACCCCACTTTGGAGTGGAGCATCTGCTTGTAGCAATAGTGTGGATGGTGGGAGTGGTGGGAGTGGGGGGGCAGTACGACTTCCTGAGCCAGAGCAGGGCAGAGCTGGCTTTCTGTCTCATAGTCCAGGGAGGAACTTCAACTCGATTCACTTTGTAGGAACAAGTGTTACTGGCAGGGTTCTCTCTATACTGGGAGAATCCCCTTCCCTGCCCCCATGTTTAGCCCAGTGTCCTCAAACCTAAATTCATTGCTTCTTTTTTGAACAAATAAAATAACTCAAGTTCAGATTATGCATAGTTGTGGGACTTGGCGCCTCTGACATTTCGGGGATGGTTCTTCATCTTGTCAGCGTTCTAGGATGTTGTCTAGAGAGCCCTGCCAGTCCTTTTGCTGTCTAGGATTTCCTGTGGGAGGCTGTAGCTTTCTGTGGGTCTAGGTAAGAATGAGAGCCCTCTTTTCATCCCCAAGACATGTGACAGAGAAGGAGGTGAGATTCCTTTGCTGTTTGAGGGTCCTACTGTCCAGTGCTTCTGGAACTTCGTAACTAGTCAGCCAGGGCTGCCATGACAAAGTACCACAGAATGGGTGGCTTAAATAATAACAATTAAACTTCTCATAATTCTGGAGGGGACAGAGACAGAGACAGGAGGTGGAGTGATCACAGAGGCAGAGATTGAAGTGATGTGGCCATAAGTCAAGGAATTCAGGGAGCCACCCTGTGCTGAACAGACAAGGAGTAGGTTCCGTTAGAGCCTCTAGGGGGAGCACTGCCCATGTGACACCCTGCTTTCAGCCTAGTGAAACTGATTTGGACTTCTGGTCTCCAGAACTGTGAGGGAATACACTTCTGTTCTTGTAAACTGCCCAGTTTGTAGCCCTTTGTTACAACAGCCACAGAAAAACTAAAGTAATACCCCTTTCCTGTTCACCCCACTTTGGAGTGGAGCATCTGCTTGTAGCAATAGTGTGGATGGTGGGAGTGGTGGGAGTGGGGGGGCAGTACGACTTCCTGAGCCAGAGCAGGGCAGAGCTGGCTTTCTGTCTCATAGTCCAGGGAGGAACTTCAACTCGATTCACTTTGTAGGAACAAGTGTTACTGGCAGGGTTCTCTCTATACTGGGAGAATCCCCTTCCCTGCCCCCATGTTTAGCCCAGTGTCCTCAAACCTAAATTCATTGCTTCTTTTTTGAACAAATAAAATAACTCAAGTTCAGATTATGCATAGTTGTGGGACTTGGCGCCTCTGACATTTCGGGGATGGTTCTTCATCTTGTCAGCGTTCTAGGATGTTGTCTAGAGAGCCCTGCCAGTCCTTTTGCTGTCTAGGATTTCCTGTGGGAGGCTGTAGCTTTCTGTGGGTCTAGGTAAGAATGAGAGCCCTCTTTTCATCCCCAAGACATGTGACAGAGAAGGAGGTGAGATTCCTTTGCTGTTTGAGGGTCCTACTGTCCAGTGCTTCTGGAACTTCGTAACTAGTCAGCCAGGGCTGCCATGACAAAGTACCACAGAATGGGTGGCTTAAATAATAACAATTAAACTTCTCATAATTCTGGAGGGTAGGGATCTGAACCAAGGTGTTGGCATAGTGGCTTTCTTCTGCTGTCTCTTGACAGATAGACAGCCTTCTTCTGCCTGTGTCTTCGTACTGTCTCCCCTCTGTACCTGTCTGAATCTTCATTTCCTCTTACAAGGACAGCTGTCACACTGGATTAGGGATTGTCCTAATGACCTCATTTTAACTTAATTATCTCTTTAAAGGTTTTGTCTCCAAATACACTCTGAGATGCCTTCTGAGAGGTCTTCTGCATATGAATTTAGGGGAGGGATACAATTCAGCTCATAATAGACGTCAGCTTTCTGTGCTGAGGTGATTCTTGTGACTTAACAATGCTGGACACTTGGAAAGCGCTATCTAAACAGAGAGTTATTAAATGTCATTGTAAGTATTTCTGTCCTGGCATACAACTACAAACCCACTGCATTTTTGTGTATATGTAGTGTGTCTATAAGTAGAAATATCTACACATTTCTATGGCACCTTCCTTGGTAAAATTTTAGTGATTGCATTTAGGTATCATATCTGGGTGAATTGTTTCCTATTTCTTAGAACTCTTGGAGATATCTACAATATTAGGCAACATTTCTTAATTTTAATTCATTAGACAACTTTATTGTGAGTCTGTTCCAGTCTCTGGGGTCCCAGTGTAACTAGGACTGGGCAGGGACAGTTCAGTTTGAATATCATGACGAGGCAAGTACAGTGTGTCCATAGAGCCTGTAGGAAGGACGCTTTCTTTTTTTCTTTTTTTTTGGAGAGGTTTTTGCTATAGGGCACTTGCGCTCACCAGACAGAGATAGAGAGACAGAAAGCGAGAGATCACCCCCTGGGGGGATGGCCATGCCGCAATCCCTTCTCCTCCATTCTCCTCTCAGGATCTTGGGCATGCACACACATGCGCCCGGCGTGAATCTCAAGCCACCGGGTCCAGGACGCAAACCGCGGTCAACTACGTGGGAGTTCAGCGTCATAGCCATTACTCTAACTGCTGGTCCCAAGGAAGGACCCTTTGATGGACTGACTTGTCTACAAATTCTTGGACACTACTTTCTCTTGAGAGGAGGTGTTTATGTCCCCCCAATTCCCTTGAATCTGGACTGGTTTTGAGTAGATTGACCAGAACATGGTGGAAGTGACGCTTCACTAAGGCTTTAGAGAAATCGCAGTGTTGTCTCTGGGAGCACTTGCCCTAGTGGAAACCAGCAGCCACGTAGTAGATGTGGTTGTCCTGAGACTACCGTGTGATGATGAAGCACAAGGGGATCTGGGGAGAGAGGATCCCAGGATTCACTGGCCATTCCAGTTCTTCCAGCCAAGCACCTGAGAGAAGAAACCATCTTGGATATTCAAACATAGCTTATGCAATGTGAAGACCCCTGGAGTTCAGCTGGACCTTTGACCAAGGTCATGGACATGTGGCCCTGATTAAGTTATTCCAGCCAAATGGCTCCGGTATGATGTCCTAACTTGCAAAAGTGTGAGCTTCATAACTTGGTAGTTGCTTATGCTACTAGGTTTTGGAGTGATTTGTTATGTGCAGTAGGGCTTGGGCCTTAATTTAGACATGGGAGATAATTAAGAAAGCCTCTGTATCACGTATCCAACACTAAAGCACAGAATGCAAGCAGATTCAGGCTTCTTGTACAATGCCTGCCTGCAAATCTGTTCTCTTCCTTCATGTGCAGGCTAAGGCAAGGGCCTCCTCAGGCACCAGGTCTTGCAGTTCTCGCTTCTGTTTATGAACTGCACGGAAAGTGCTGATTTTGATCCTCATATAAAACTGCTACCTGTGTGGGGCCTGCTGGTCTCCTGGGGGCTGGCAGTGCAATTTGCTCCAGTGGCCACCCTCCAACGGCTCTATAGGTCATTATTGCAGGCTGCTTGTTCAGCCTTTCCTTAACCCATGGTTCCATACCAGAATGCTATCTAGTTCTGCCACCTAACCTGCTTCGCTAAGGTCCTGCCCTTCTCTCTCCTTGCTAATTATTTTTCCCTATCCAAAGTTATTTTTTTGCATCACTGGATCCAAAGGGCCCTCAAAACATTCTTCCTTCAACTTGCCTTCATGATAAGTTGCACAGAAAAGCAGTATCCCAGGGAGGTTGAGGCTGTGGCCCTGGAGTTAGACCTACGGAGTTTGAGCCTGATTCTGCCTCTTACTCACAGCATGACTTTGGGACCTCTGAGCTTCAGTTTCCTCAACTACAAAGTGAGCAATAGGGCCTGTGTGAGGAGCAAGAGACCATTCATGCAGAAAGCACTCAGCGCCTGGCACGCAGGGTGTCTTGCATGCCATTGGGTTGTATTACTCATGCATCGTGTGGTATGGTCTGACCGCCTCTTCATGGGTCTGCTGACTAGATTCTATTTTTTTAAAACTTATTTATTTATTTATTTATTTTCTGGTGACAAGTCCACTCTAATTTTCTTCTGAAACATTTTTTTAAAGTTAATTTACATTCATTCCCTAAGCATCGTCATAGCATACAAAATATGATTTCCCATCCAGAATATACTGCATAGTGGCTTATTCATACATGCTATCATCAATAATTGTCCATTTCTAGTTTCATATGTATATATGCTGCCCTGGAGGACAGCTGGCTCTTGAGTACTGTCACCGCCCTGATACCCGGCACAAAGTGTGGCATACATCGGCACTCAGTAACTGTGTTTCGAAAGAGCGAGTGCTACAAAAACTGCCTGAAGCCTGTTTTGCTGGAAGAAGGTCAAGAACATGTTTGTAAGAAAAAAGTAGCAAAGTTGAACAGCATCATGATTTTGTAGATTACATTCTACGAAATAAGTGTAAAGCAACTGTTTTCTTGTGTATGGTTCTCGTTACGAGGCTTACTGTTATCAATATCATTCACTGTACAGGGTCTGTGTAGATGATTTCCTGGTATTAATGTTTATAAGGTGCTCAGTAATGCGAAGCAGTGACAACCAGGCTCCTAAAGTCAGTCCGGGGATCTTGACCTTGAAGCACTTGATTGCTCCTGGAGGGCCTGAATGAATGAGTGGAGAGCTATTTACACACAGGCTCTACCTTGTTTAAGGGACTTAGGGACCAGCATATGGCGTAATGGTTAGATTGCTGGACTCCCACTTAGTTGACTACTGTTTGAGTCCTGGACCTGGCTGCTTAAAACTCATGCCAGTCGTGTGTGTGTGCCCAAAATCCCAAGAAGAGAATGGAGGAGAAGAGATTGTGGTGTAGCCATCCCCCCATAAGGGGATTTCTTGTTTTCTGTCTCTCTGGCAAGCACATGTGCCCTATAGCAAAAATATCTCTTAAAAGAAAAAAAAAAAGGGATTGAAAGTGGCTTACTGAGTCACGTTAGTCATTACAATAAATATGTTAAACTGAAGTGAGGTGATCGAGTTCTGAGAAAGATACAAGTTTAAAAGTTAGATGGAGCTGGGCGAGGTCTGTTCCTCAAAGACCTGCCCTACAGTCCTATAATTTTTCAGAGGTGAATTTCACTATTGCCGGTTTTTATGTGGAAACCTGAAGCAAGCATTCACGGGAATCACGCATGGGAGTAATAACGCTAACAGCATTGTCACACGCACCGTGCCAGCTGGGGCTCTGAGTGCTCATTTGTATTAACTCTTTGTTTCTTAGGTTTTTGCCAGAGGGCACATGAGCTCTCAGCGAGTGCTCGTTTGCATGAACTCTTAGTTCCTTAGGTTTTGGCCAGAGGGCACATGAGCTCTCAGGAGAGAGAGAGAAAAAGTGAGAAATCACGCCTGGGGGGATGGGTACGCTGCCATCTCTTCACCTCCATTCTGCTCCCAGGATCTTGGGCACATGTGATTTTCAAGTCACCTGGTAGGGAACTTGAACGGGGGTTGGCCATGTGGGAGTCCAGCGACGTATCCGCTACACCATCTCCTGGCCCCAGGTCTCCATGCTTTAATAACCTATCGGACGTTTAAAACACGCACAACTAGGTCTCATGTTAAAAACTTGCAAAACATTTTTCTTGTTGATTCTTGAATTTTCCTGGTAACTCATCTGAAAGACAGACGAGACCGTTTAATCAAAACAGGAAACGGAGTGCATGCTCCTCTAGGCAGCTCTGAGGTGGACCTCAGAGCAGCAGCCCAGCCCTGCCTGACACCTGAGAGAAATGCCAACTCCCCTGCTCTTTTCTGACTGAGTAGTGGGGAGGGGGCAGGTAGGAGGGAGCGCATCAAGGGGAAGAAACCAAAACACTCGGCAGACAGAAAATTATCTGACGAGGATAATGCGAATGGTAATATTATAGGCTAGACTAAGAGGCAGTGTAGTGCATTCATGCTGGGAAAATAATTTTGTATGCTTTGAAGATGTACAATGATTAAATGTAAAACTATAAGATAATAAAAAAATGCAAATTCTCAATCCTCTTCCCCTGCTGCATCAGCAGCTCTGGGGATGCCACCCCCCAACAGCCTGCATTTTAGCAAGCCTTCCTGGTGAGTCTGGATGTGTTCAAGTTTGAGAACGACTGCTCTAATGGGAAAGGCTTTCTGGTACAGAAGGAGATACCTGACTTTTCATGGCATCGGCAGGGATTCAGGATAGAGGAGCCCATGAAACTGTGGTGCCGGCCTCAGAGACTGGGGGGACCTGAATCTTACACTCAGTAACCCAAAAAATGAGTGGCTATATTTCTGGCCAACCCATTAAGTCCTAAGGAAATGATGCAGTAATAATAGTAATGCCTCCTTGCATGAATTTCCAACACTGGATTTGGAAAAGTGCTTTTGCTTATATTTTCTCATGAGATTCTCACACTATCGATGTAGAGTAGAGATTTTGCAGACAAAGAAATCAAGCCTCAGGGTTTGACTTGTACAAGGTCATATGAGGGTAATCTCAGAGCTGGAGCTTGAGTCCTCACTGCCTCCCAACACTATCCTCTTCTCTTCACGGCCACCCGCCTACTTCAGTCCAGACCCGCCATTTTCCACCTGGATTATTGCAGTGCCTCCCTCACTGGTCTGCCTGTGTTTACCCATCCCTGTCTAATCCATTCTGTTGAATCATTCATTCTCCTTTTTTTTTAACACCTGATATGATCTGGTTCCTATTCTCAGTACAGAACGGTCTCAGTGGACAAAGTCATGGATCTGTGCCCAGAGTTGGCATAGCAGCAACAGATCCTTTCGGATTTTAATACACATCACGTTTCTATCATGTCCAAAATTATTAAGGGTTTTCTGCTCTAACTTGGACACAATTTACACACCTCGCCATGGTGCACAAGGCCCTGGCTGATCTGGTTCCTGTCTCTCTTACCGCCCGAATCTTCAGCTCTCTCTCATGCTCCAGGAACAGTGGTCGGCTCTCAGCTCCTGAACACTCCAAGAACTGCCCCAGTTCTGGATCTTTAAACATTTCTCTCCACTGCCTAAAATACTCATTTACTTGGTCTTTGTATGTCAAAATCCTTCTCATCCTCTGGGTCTCATACTAAATTTTATTTCTTCAGAGAGGCCTTTCCCATTCAACATGAAATAACAAGAGCCTCTTCTCTCAGCTGCTGGTACTTGGTGGAATGACTGCAACAGCCAGGCTCTCTGAGCTTGCCTCTCCCCATAGCTCCACACAGTTAGCTCGGACTTCCTCACAACATGGCGGTCTCAGGGCAGCTATGTCTGATATAGGGCAACTGGCTTCCCTGGAGTAGGGCTCTAAGAAGATACTGCTACTTCTTTAAAGCCTGATGAAGCACCGCTTCTGCCATAAACTACTGGTCCACACAGAGCCAGAACCAGCCCAGACTCAGGAGTGAGATGGTGGTGGTGGGGGGAATAGAACACCTCTGTCAATACAAAGGAGTGCCAAAAAACGAGTGGACCCGTCAGGCCATCACAGGACCCTTTCTGCAGCTTCCTCAATACAAAAGAGTGTCAAAAAACGAGTGGACCCATCAGGCCATCACAGGACCCTTTCTGCAGCTTCTGTGGACACACGGTACCGGCCTCACCCTGACATTTAAACGCAGCTGCCCATGGCCAGTCTTAGTTAACACCATGACCGCGAGGCTAGAATAGCACCCTCGATAAATATTTGTTCAATGAATGAATGAATGGAGATTACGATTTTTGCCTCACACTAGATAATCCCACAGGTTCTGGGAAACTGGAATAAGCTGTGAAGCTCCATGGGGGCCCATGTCTGTCTTGGTCACTGTCATGTTTGCTATGGTTGGCATGGCACCCCACACAAGTATTGGGTCCCATCAACTATGTGTTGGAGGAATGAGTGATGGCTGTGTGCATGTTAAGTGCCTAGTCCCACCCCCTCTCAGTGTCACTCAGGGCCTAGTCCCGCTCCCTCTCAGTGTCACTCAGTGCCTAGTCCCACCCCTTCTCAGTGTCACTCAGTGCCTACTCCCCCTCCCTCTCAGTGTCACTCAGTGCCTAGTCCCACCCCCTCTCAGTGTCACTAAGGCGACCATAGGTGAGCCTCAAGCCTTTCGCTCCTGCTCCAGCTCCTGAGCCCTACCCTTCTTACACCCGTGGCCCCAGGGAACTCGATGGGGCCACTCTTCTGCAGTTTACACCGCACTTCCCACACGTGTTCTTGGATCTTTGAAACAGGGTAGGGGTGGGACATTGTGTTTCTTAAAATTCACCCAGCTCAGAAACAAAACAAAACAAAACAAAACCCCCTCAAAGCTAAGGGATATCTTAGGTGTAGTATTTAGACGTTTGTACTTATTCAGCCTTTTCTCGTAAGGGCATATTGGAAATTGGAGAGGGACTTGGGAAAGATGTGGTGAAAGCCATAAATACAGTCAAGTTCTTTTCTCTGTGCCCAGGGGTGGGGTGGGGGACCTAAGGGAGGACGGGGTAAACATTGCTAGGGGTTACCGAGAGGCTCTGAATCAGAGTCAATTCCTGTCATGGTACTTTGCTTTTCAGTTCTACAAGGTGATTTCTTTTTGCAGTTTTTTACTCTGGTGAGTTTATTTTTGAGTACTTTCGATTCAGAGTTTGCTTACAAGAGACCAGGATAATTACTAGTAAAAGAAAGGATTCCTCTGAATCTTTATCTTTGGCTTTAACTTCCCTCCTGAGCTTTAGACCGTCCCATCAGACTGCATCCCACAGACCTCACCTGGGTATCCCACAGCTATTTCAAACTGCCTGTGCCCCAAGTAGAATTCACTCTCTGTCTGCAGAAATGAATTCTTCCTGCTGTGCTCCTGTTAGGATTAAAGGCGCCGTCCTCAGTGTGGTGACCTGGGCAGAGGCATGGACCTTGTCCTCCAAGCGTCCTGAACTGATGGTCACGGAGAATGTTCATCCATAGCATCTCACGTGCCTGCACTTGGCTAAGTGCTCTGTGTGACTAGCCTGCATAGTCACCACTGCAGTCTATGATTAAGATCATGTGGTGGGGCCGGCAGGTGGCATGGCGGTTAAGGGTGCTGAACTCCCACATGGTCAACCACGGTTCGAGTTCCAGACCCGGAGGATTGCTTTCTCACTTTCTCCCTCTCTTTCTGGTGAGCATGCATGCCCTGCGGCAAGTTAAATAATAATGGTAATAATAATAATAATTAAAAAAATAGATCTTAAGAAAGAGGCAATGTTACAACCTCAATGTTACAGATGAAGAAACTCGGGCGACTGATTGTGAACGTGCCCCAGCCCGTCCCTTACCGACAGCCCCTCAGCTCGTGCACGGCATGGCAGCCTAGCTCGCCACTTTACATATGCAGCTCTGCACGTGCCACTTCCTTCCTCAGAAAGCCTCGCTGGCTCCCCATCATCCTCACCCCAAGTTCTTAGCCAGGAGCACAGGGCTCGCGTGACTGGCCGCCGAGCACCTGTTCAACCTCGTTTCTACCTGCTCTTCACCTGCTCCCACACCCCCTTGTCCTAGCCACACTGGATACTTGCACCCTCCCGAAGTATACGTATGTTCCTCAGTCTCATTCAATTCTTCTTTCATTCTACAAATATTTGGGGGTGCCCCCTGTGTGCGTCAGGCACTGTTCCAGGCACTGGTGATACAGTTAAGAACAGAACAGATCAAGGACCTGGCCTCATGGCCCTTATATTCTAGTGGGGACCAGACCCTGTGCAAGCAAGCAGCTGCATATGGAACCTAACAGCCTAGTCCTGGTGCCCTGTGCTGAAATGAGGAAGGGCGGGACGCCAAAGGCACTTACGTAAATAGAGTTCTGTTTTATATAAGATGGTCAGAGAGGCACCTTGTGAAGGCCCTGAGGTGAGAGCTTGCCGAAAAGCCTAACGAACACGGGGAGGGCCAGCAGATGGTGTGGTGGTTAGATCCCTGGATGCGCACACGGGTGGCTCTGGTACAAGTCCTGGGCCCGGTGGCTTGAAAATCAAGCTGAGCATGTGCGTGCGTGCGTGCCCAAGATCCTGGGAGGAGAATGGAGGAGAAGGAATTGTGGCATGGCCATCCCCTCTGGGGTGTGATTTCTCACTGTCTTTTTGTCTTTCTCTGTCTCTGGTTAGCACACATTCGCTGTAGCAAAACAAAACAAAACAAAACAAAACAAAACTCTCAAGAAAAAAATAGAAAGAAAGAACACAGGGAAGGCAGTGTGGCTGCAGTGGTGAGCTGGGGGATATGGAAGGTATGGAATAAATGTACTAATGTACTAAAGGGTCTGTCATGGAAGGCCCTGGGCTCGCAGAGCCACAGGCGTGATAGGAAGTCTTGCAAGTTTAAGGTTAGGGAATGATGGGGACCAGCAGATGTTGTAATGATTACATCGCAGGATTCCTACACAGTCGACCATGGTTTGAGTTCCAGACCTGGCAGCTTAAAACTCTTGCTGGGCACGTGTGCGTGTGTGCCCAAAATCCTAAGAGGAAACTGGAGGAGAAGGGATTGCAGCATGGCCATTGCCCCTGGGGGATGATTTCCCACTTTCTGTCTCTCTGTGTCTATCTTTTAGGTGAGTGCATGTGCCCTATAGCAAAAATCTCTCTAAAAAAAAAGAGAAAGAAACTGACTGGCATTAAATTAAATTGAGTAACAAATTTATCTTAAATTTTTATTTTTAATTGACATAATAATTGTATATTTTTATGGAGTAAAGTACAATGTTTTGATACATGTAGACAATATGTGATGATTAAATTAGGGTAATTAGCATTACTGTAGACATTTATCATTTCTTTGTGATAAGAATGGTCAAAACTCTCTCCTAGCTCTTTTTTTTTTTCTTTTTTGAGAAGTTTTTTCGCTATAGGACGCGTGCGCTCGCCAGACAGAGAGAGATAGACAGAGAGACAGAAAGCGAGAAATCAACCCCCAGAGGGGATGACCATGCCGCAATATCTTCTCCTCCATTCTCCTCTCGGGATCTTGGGCATGCACGCACATGTGCCCAGTGTGAGTTTTAAGCTACCGGGTCCGGGACGCGAACCACAGTCGACTACATGGGAGTCCAGCGACATAGCCATTACGCTAACTGCTGGTTCCTCTCCTAGCTCTTTTGAAATGTACAATATAAGGCACTTCAAAAAGTTCATATAGAAATGGGATTAAAGTACTGTTTTTCTTTCGGTACAAAAAATAAATGAAATTGATTCACAGCTTTTGTTCATTAATATGCATGTTTCATGAACTTTAAAAAATATTATTCTAATTTTAATTTATTTATTTACATTCATTTACTGTACATCATTATAGCATGCAAAATGAGATTTTTCCATCCAGAACACACTGTATATTGGCTCAATCAAGCACATCAACATACGTGTTATCATCAACAAATAATTTTCCATTTCTTGTTCCCTGTATATTTTGCTTTTTTTCTCATCCTTTATTCTCTATCTCTCACCCTCTGCCATGTCCTACCCTCCTCCCACACTGTCTCTGGTATACATGGTAGCTTTCTATGCCCCCCCCCCCCACATTTTATTGATTCACTAAAGATCTTTATTAATCTAAATATCTTGAGTAGCTAGCGCAGCTGATATATACGTATCCATGAACATAATTCTGACTTTAGGGATAAGCCTCAGTGAGTAGAATGAACATACTATAAAGTAGCACCTAGCTGGGGCTATATAGCTTACTGCAGTCATCGAATAGGTATTTTTAATGCATTATTTTTATTTCAAGAAAAATAGTTCTTGTAATTTTTTTCTGAAACATTTTTTGAAATGAATTAATTTATATTCATTCCCTAAGCACAGAATACAAAAATGGGATTTCCCATCCAGAATATACTGCATAGTGGCTTAATCATGCATGTTATCATCAATAATTTTTCATTTCTAGTTTTATATATGTATAGTTAATGGGACAAGGAGATGAGTGCATCTTTTGGAATGTTGGCTCTGGGCGTAATTCTGTACTGAAGTCCATGAGACAGCGAACCCCAGGAAAAGCCTGTTCTCTGCCCTCTAGGGATTTATAATGGAAAGTAAATTTGTTTGTGAAAATATATTCATTTTTCCAGAGGGTTTTGATTTCTCCAATGTAAGACTGTAGTTATGTGAATAAGTGCTTGAATACTGAGCCTGCTCAGGCTTTTTGGTAATGTGTATTAGGAATAGTTTTTCTTTGTAGACAAATGTCTCACCAAGTTTTATATCATACGTCTATATCATACTCCTGGTGGTATAGCCTTACTTGGCCCATCAAACGTGAGTCCCGTGGATCTGGGGAGTAGGAACACTATATGAAGGCGAAGTGCCATGAAACCAATTACCTGGGGAGTTCATGGAAGGGTGAGCCGACACAGTTGTTAAACAGCTATGCATACAGCGGGTGCCAGAGGGAAAACATTGTGTAGCTCCTGGAAGCTGTGCGCTCAGTTGTTCTGCTCCAAGGAGAGCCACGTAAATGAATACACCGACATAGTTCCAGAGAGGCGGAAAGGCTTACACAGATGATAGACATAGTTCCAGAGAGGCGGAAAGGCTTACACAGATGATAGACATAGTTCCAGAGAGGCGGAAAGGCTTACACAGATGATAGACATAGTTCCAGAGAGGCGGAAAGGCTTACACAGATAGGCTTCTCAGCTTGCCCAGGTGCATATCCTCCAGCCATTGCCCTTCCCACGCCGCAGTATTGGCTGACATATGTCAGGTCGCTACAACGTTATGCTATACCGGTGTGCGACAAGGTGTGTTTCTATCCACCCTCACCCCTGTGCACGTCGGGTACTAAAGATGTCCTCAGGTTCCTAAGTAAATGGGAATGAATTAGGGTAGTCCTTCCCAACGCTGTGCCACAGATGGGTTAAGGAGTACTAGGATATTTATCCTCTCCTGGTGCAGTCTGGGTGGACTGAACGTTCATTTTCTTTTTTTCTTTTTCTTTTCTTTTCTTTTCTTTTTCTTTTTCTTTTCTTTTTTTTTTTTTTTTTTTTTTTTTTTTGGTATATAATATTCAACTCCAGACTTATCCCTATGCTTATGTTGGCCACTTTCTTAGTTTTTGAATTCTTCTTTCCGTGTGTCTGAATTTAATTTTCCTGACATAGCACTCCCTTGAGAACTTCTTGGAGATCTGGTCTGGTGCTGGTAAATTCTTTCAGGTTTTGTTTACCTGAGAATGTTCTTGTCTTTTCTTCCCATATGAAGGATAATCTAGCCGGGTACAGTATTCTTGGTTAAAATTGCTTTTCTCTGAACAATTTGAATATATTTTCCCATTCTCTCCTCACTCACATTGCTTCTGATGAGAGGTCTGCTCTTAGCCTGATGGGATATCCTTTGTAGATGACTTGCCTTTTTTTTCTCTTGCCAATCTTAGTATCTTATCTTTGTCTGTGGTTTTGGTCAACCTGGCTATAATGTGTCTTGGAGAAGATCTTCTCGGGGTGATTCTATCTGGGGTCCTTTGTATTTCTTGTGACTGGATATTTGAGTGCCCCTCTAGGTTTGGAAAGTTTTCTTGCAGGATTTCATGGAGTAGATGATCAATGCCCTTAGGAGTCTCTTTGCTTTCTGGGATACCAATTATCCGAATGTTTGGATGTTTGATGGTATCTGGTATTTCTTTATATTATTCTCATTTTTTCTGAGCAATTTTCTCAGTCTTTGTGGTGGATTTTTCTAGGCCAGCAATTTTCTTTTCTACAACTGAGATTTTATTTTCTGTGTGATATAGTCTGCTTTTAATACTTTCAAGGGAGATTTTGACTTCCTGTATTATAGCCTTCATCTCTAACAGGTCCATCTGATTCCTTTTTAAAGTGTGTAATTCTTCTTTTAGATCTTGCAAGAATTTCCTCACCTCCTGGAAACCATCAACTCCTTTCTCCTGCCTCTTCCGCACTTCATTGTCTCTCTTCTCTTCCATCTCTGTTAGCTTCACCATTATGAATGTTCTAAATTCTTTATCAGACATTTCCATGATTTCCATTGAACTGTCTGTGGATGAAGAGGAGTTATTCTTTTCCCTTGGAGGAGAGGTATTTTCTTGCTTTCCAATATTTCGTGAGGCCCTGTGGTGATTTCTAGTCATCTGATGGATGGTGTGCTTTTTCCTAAACTTGAAGTTCAATCCGAGTGTTCAGGAGCATGCAGAAAGAGGTGATCTGGAATCTCTTTGCTGTTCCGTTTTGATCCCTTTGTACAGCAGACTCAGTAGATATTGAGGAATAACTTGAAGTTCAATCCGAGTGTTCAGGAGCATGCAGAAAGAGGTGATCTGGAATCTCTTTGCTGTTCCGTTTTGATCCCTTTGTACAGCAGACTCAGTAGATATTGAGGAATATGTTAACCCTAATAGTGTTTGGATGTTTGGCTATAGTTTCTTTAGATCTGTCTAGAGACACAGTGAATAGAGAATGAAGAGCAGAGAGATGAGATAAAAGAAAAAGAAAAGGAAACACAGAGAGAGAAAAACAACAACCAAGAAACAGAGGAAAAAAGGAAGAAAAAAAGCTACTAAAAATTATTATTAGTTTTTAAAAAGCAAAAAATAGAAAACTGTGCAGCACTTGCTCCTGAGAAATCACTAGTTCTCAATAGCCATGAAGGTGTCTTCTTCTGAAGGCCTGCCCCTATCCTCTCCTGGGTGGAGGGGGAGAGGGGATTATTAACAAGATAAAGATAAAGGAGGGGCTAAAAGCTGAAAAAATACTTTACCTTAAAAATTTTAAATGGAAAAATTACAAAAAAATGAGAAGACAGAGACAGAGGCAGAGAGAGAAGAGATAGAGACAGAGACAGAGAAAAGGCTTGAGGGGCTTCCTACCACTCAAATTTGTGGGCTGGAGGCTGAATTATCAGTAAAAAAAAAATCTTCATTTCTCTCTCTTTTTTTTTTTTTCCCTGAAATCACTAGTTCTCAGGAGCCATGAAGGTGTCTTCTTCTGAAAGTCTGCCTTTTGCCTCTTCAGTTGAGTTTTTGGGCTGGAGGCTGAATTATCAATAGAAAATCTTCATTTCTCTTTTTCCCTTGAAATCACTAATTCTCAGGAGCCATGACAGTGTCTTCTTCTGAAGGCCTGCCCCTTGCCTCTCCCGTGTTTTATGAACTTTTTGAAGACCCCCTTATATATTATTAACTATTGTCATTGTACTATGGCACACTGGAACTTTCTCCAATCTAACTGTAACTTTATACCTGCCGAGCAATCTCTCTCCAACCCCTCCTTCCCTCTACTCCCAGTCTCTGATAGCCACTATTCTTTCTGTAGGTTTTGTTGTTGTTGTTGTTGTTGAGCATGTGTGCTTGCCAGAGAGAAAGAGAGAGAGACAGAGAGACAGAGTTAGAGGATAAAGCACCCCCCATGGGGAGTGGTTCCCCTGTAATACCTTCTCCTTCATTTCTTCCTTTTTAAGGGATTTTTGGGCATGCATGCAAATGGTTCAGTGTGTTTCTCAGGCTGCCTGGTCCAGAGCTCAAACTGTGGGAGTAGGCCCTGTGCGATCTAGCTGCCTTAACCACTAGGCCATGGAGCCAGTCCTGGTAACCACTGTTCTACTCTCTACTTCTATGAGATGTTTTAGATTTTATATATGAGTGAGGTCATGTGGTATTGTCTTTCTATGCCTGGCTACTGCACTTAGCATAATATCCTCAAGGTTTATCCGTGTTGCCACAACTGATTGGATTTCATTATTTTTAGAAACTGGACAGTATTCCATTGTGTGACTAATATGTATTTTCTTCATTTATCTGCTGATGGTTGGGGGCTGATTCCCTGTGTTGGTGATTGTGAATGATGCTACAGTAAAATGAAAGTGCAGGTCTCTCCCTGACATGCTGAGTTCATCTCCTCTGGCTATATACCCAATACCCAGTAGTGAGATTACTGGATTCTATGGTGGTTATATTTTAATTTATTTTTCCTTTTTTGGAGAGGTTTTTGCCATAGGGCGCATGCGCTCACCAGACAGACAGAGACAGAGAGACAGGAAGCTAGAAATCACCCCCCAGGGGGGATGGCCACACCGCAATCCCTTCTCCTCCATTCTCCTCTCGGGATCTTGGGCACGCACACACACACGCCCGACGTGAGTTTTGAGTCACCGGGTCTGGGACACGAGCCGCGGTTGACTACATGGGAGTCCAGGGATGTAGTCATTACGCTAATTGCTGGTCCCATATTTTAGGTTTTTTTTGAAACTCTATACTGTATTTTTTTTTTTCAGAGAAAACATAAGAAAAATACTACAAGACATTACTGTGGACAAGGCTATTTTGAATAAGACCTTGAAAGCACGGGTGATAAAAGTAAAAACAGACAGGTAGAATTACAGCAGACTAAAAAGCTTCTGCAAGCAAAGGAAACAATGAGCCACTCCTGCAGAGTGGGTGTAGGGGCATGTTCGAGAGAGGCCCTGAGGATGCAGGACGTGCTCTGAGCGAACATCACCTGTCCCTTTAAGCGACAGCAAAGCCTGACAGCTAGTTCTTTCCCTCTCCCTACTGCAGGCAGAGCAAACGGTGGGATTTTACAGGGGCTGCTCCACAGACACATCTGCTGGAACTCAGGAAATATCCTGACCCCGATCGGTAAAGCCCAGCCCCTGCTCTGCCTCTGTAAGATTCTGTAGCCTTATCAACAGCCCTTTGATGTATGCAAGAGAGCATCCTTCCCACACCTGCAGCTAGGCTTCTCTCCGCTAGATGAGAAGTTGAATGGGATTTCTCTTTGGTGTGGATGTACCCAGGAGATAGCCTGGTGCCAGTATGGCTTAGCCCTTGTAGATGTGTTGCTTGCTTCCTACGTCTGTAAAATATGAACTTTACCTGTGGACCGTCCACATGTGGTGTCTCTTTGCCCTATGAATAAAGGCGCTCAGTCTGCCTGGGCAGCACAGGTTGCTCGGGCTGCTTAGGTTCAGGCTGCCTGTGTCCATTGTTACTCTGTCTCTTTGTCTCTTTTCTCTCAGATCGAGTTAAGTTTGGGGCAGATGCTGACAAGTGGGAGAAAATATTGTCAGACTCTAAGTCTGCCAAGGCGCTATTGATAATATCCAGAATATATAAGAGACTTACTTGATGAAAAGTAGATGACTATAGATTTAATGCTAAGTGTATTAAGCCAGACTGTGAAAGACAATCATCATGTACCCCTGCTCAGTCTATACTGGAGGTCTGCACGCCAGTGTGGAAATGGAAAGATCTGAAGACGTAACAGTAGAGGGGGCGAGGGTCCATAGCAGAGTCTGCATGGGAGGCGGATGGAAAGTGGGGGAGAGGTGGGAGGGACTCAGGGAAAAAGCATTTAGCATACATAAGAATGTAAAGTTCTTTGTTGAAAGTGATGTATATGGTAATATCTTTGATTTGGTTATCACACACTTCAGGCATGGTTGGGAACACCATACTGTATGCCATGAAGAGGTACAATAATTAAATATTAAATAAATTATAAAATGAATTAAAATTGAAATAAAAGAAACTCAGTGACTCAATAACAATCTGCAATGTAAAGATGGGCAAAAGATCTAAATAGACATTTCTTGAAAAAAGATGTAGAAATGGCCAATTGGTACATGAAAAACCCTCAACATCACTAAGCAACAGGGAAACGTAAATCAAAAGCACAATGAGATAACATCTCACCCTAATTAGGATGGCTTTTTTTAAAAAATAATTATTTTATTGACTTTATGTATGTATGTATGTATGTATGTATTTATTTATTTATTTTAATTTGACCAGAGAGGGACAGAGTGAGAGAGAGAAAGAAAGCAAGCTGCCAGATTGAGCTGAGGTTGGACATGTGGGAGTCCAGTGCCCTTAACCACCACACCACCTGCGGGCCCTGGGTATTATTTTTATTTATTTATTTATTTTTAGAGAGATTTTTGCTACAAGGATGTGCACTTGCTGAAGAGACAGAGAGACAGAAAGTGAGAAATCATCACCCAAGAAGAATGGCCATGCCGCAATCCTTTCTCCTCCATTCTACTGTTGGGATTCTGGGCACTCAGGCACATGCACCTGGAGTGAGTTTTAAGCTGTTGAGTCTGGGACTCAAACCATGGTCAACGACGTGCAAGTTCAGTGACGTAACCATTACGCCATCTGCTGGTGCCTAGAATGGCTATAATGAAAAAGAAAAAAATGAGACATGCTGATGAGGATGTGGAGAAAGAGGGACTTTCATACGTTGCTGATTGGCACTTTAAAAGGATCATGCTGGGCCAGCCTGTAGCCTAGTGATTAAGGCTGCTGGATCCCATAAGGTGGCTGTGCAGTTCAAGTCCCAGACTGGTACCTTAGAAATATTCTGGGCACATGTAAGTCTGTGCCTAAGATCCCAAAGGGGAGAGATGGAGGAGAAGGGATTGACCATGCCTGGGGTGCCTTCTCACTTCCCTCCCCCACCTCTCTCTTGCTCTCTGACTCTTTCCAGGGGGCACATGTATCCTTTGGCAAATAAAAAACAAAACAAAACGAAAACAAGGATGAGTCAGACTGTGTGACTGTCAGAAAGACCACAGTGGGATTGGGGGAAGAAGGGATTTCGAGTAGGAGGCTCCTCTGCACTCTTGTTCTCATTTCAGGAACGCCCCTGGGACCCCCCTGGGACCAGCAGTTAATGTAATGGCTATGTCACTGGACTCCCATGTAGTCGACCGCGGTTTGAGTCCCGGACCTGGTGGCTTAAACTCACGCCAGGCACGTGTGCGTGCGTGCCCAAGATCCCAAGAGGAAAATGGAGGAGAAGGGATTGTGGTGTGGCCATTCCCTCTGGGGGGTGATTTCTCACTTTCTGTCTCTCTGTCTCTCTCTGTCTGTCTGGCGAGCGCATGCTTACTATAGCAAAAAAAAAAAAACAAAACACCCCCCCCCCAAAAAAAAAGAATGCCCCTTCCCCAGTCCTCTTCTCACTTTCCCTGGTGACCTCCACCCAGCTAATCACACCTGACTTAGGAATCTCCGTGTGTAGCACCTTCCCAGATTCCCTCCGACCCTCTGACATGGCACTGCGCAGCTCTTGCTCAGCACTTGATCTTACTGTTGTGCAGTGACTCATGCATCTGTCTAGCTGACAGTGAGTTTCTTACGAGTGTCTCTAGCTTCCTGGCATGGCACCTCATACTTGATAGCACTCCATGAGGTTTGATGAACATGCGAGTGAATGAGTGAACACACGAGTAGCTTGTCTGACTAACACTAAAACATGCCAATATTTGTTTGATTGATCAAAGGGAAGCTTTAAATAATTCCATTCAGTCAAAATGAGCTATGTGTGTATTGGCCCCCAACTTTAGAATATAATTTGCAGAGGCAAAGGCATCCAATTCCAGAAATCTCTGATGGAAACTTACGTGTGGCATTATGATGCCCTTTTGACTACAGTGCCATCAGCTGGAAAGGGCGCAAGGCTGTCACCTCACAGACCAACCCCTGTCAGTGATCCCCACCGCCACATGCATGTTGGTCTCCCAGGAGCTGCCTGATTTATAACTCACCTGCTGTGGGTATGTGTGTACAGGGGAAAAGCACATAAAGGGTTGGGTGCCGCCCATGGTTTCAGACAGCCACGGAGGGTCTTAGATAAGAGGTCTGCTGTGCTTAATTCGGTTATTGGGAAACTTATAAATGTTTGGAACAACTTGGGTGCTCGCATCTACTTTTTCAGCTATAAACCTTTTGAACTTTAAATACAGATCAACTCTTTCTGATGAAAATTTAGTGCACCAATTAAGATGTACTGTAAGTACAAAATCCACACCTATTTTGAAGACATTAGTATAAAAAGATGTATAATATCTCATTAATGCTTTTCATCCTGATTATGTGTTGCAGTAATAACATTTTGGGTATGTTGGATTAAAATATGTTAACAAAATTAATTTCACTGGTTTATTTTTACATCTTAAATGTGACTTTTATTTATTTATTTATTTAGTTTGCCATAGGGTGCATGTGCTCACTGGAGAGAGACAGAGTGACAGAGAGAGGGAAAGTGAGAAATCACCTTCCAGGGGTCATGGCCATGTCACAATCCCTTCTCTTCCATTTGTCTCTTGGGATTTTGGATGTGTTCACACCCGTATGACTTTCAAGCGGGTCCAGGACTCACGCCGTGGTTGGCCATGTGGGAGTCCAGCACCTTAACCACCATGCCACCTGCTGGCTCCCTAAATTGTTTTTAAAAATTATAAACATAGTTATTGTATTTCTACTGGAAAGAGCTGCAGTTGGTGCTAGATATGCCTATTACCTCCTCTCTATACTTAACCACAGCCATAACCCTGGCTCTATAATCCCATCTAGTCAGAGAAGAGTTGGAGAACTAATGTTATCATATCTGGGTATTTGCTTGGTCCCTGATGTAGGCTCTATCTTTATGAATATAAATAAAGTATTAGAAACAGTCTATCACCCCTCCCAGAACCTTTTTCAAGCTGAGTTAACCAACTTTTCTCATCTAGGATTTTGGACCCAATAAATAAGACCTGCTAGTAAGAAGCTGTTGGACATGGTGTCCAAGAAGATGCATCAGAGAGAGCTGGGGGTACCCAAGGCCTTGCTTGGGGAGAGAAGAGCTCGCGAAGGACTCCATGTGCAGAGTGCAGCAAAGCTGCGAAGCCTCAGAGGAGACACACGGGGGCCTGGCCGCAACTTCCCGGTGGGGTTTTGTGAGATTCTCTTGTGTCTTCACCCTCCTTTAAACGAAAGGAAATAGGTTACACAAATTCCTTTCCTAAGTTTTCTTTTGTTTAACCTAGTTTGAGTGAATTTCTGTTTCTTAAAGCTAGCGGTTTTTACACAGACACATGTGATTAGGAAAACTAGTCAAACTTTCGCAACAATAAAAGGGGCATCAAAATACGTAAGTGCTGCAGCCCAGCTGCAGTGGCACAGGCCCCGGGGCACCACTGTGTGATGCCAGAGCAAACAGGAGGCCTTGGTTTGCATCCCAGGCTGACCTGAACCTCCAGGCATGCCTGAGTGAGCGTGGGATCCTGGCTGGCTGGGAGGCGGGCGGGAGGAGGACAGTGTGGTGAGACCCTGTCAAGGGTATCTGTTTCTCTTGGTCAAAAGTTTCTCACAAACACTGAGGTGAGAGAAATGAGCGTGTTTGTGAAGGCGAAGGAATGCGTGTGGGGGCTGGACTGGAGCAGTGGTCCTCAGAGTGAGGCCTGGAACCCCTGGGAGACACTCCCAGGCTGGAACTCGCTCTGATTATACGAAGCCATTGCCACCACTCTTGTTCTCGTCTGTCATAGTGATGCCACCAGGGAGCTCCAGAGACCACGTGGGAGTGACCAGCGGTCTTCTGTGAAGCCACACGCTGACGAGATTTATAAAAACGTGAGACAATGCCAGTCCTCCCACTGACTTTACGGTTCTGAAAAATACAGTTATTTCTCATAACACTATGTTAGCGTGTAAAGGATGCGGGATGAACTCGAACATATCAGATGTGTTCACGTTGCTCTATTTCAGTCTCTAAGGGAGTAAGCAGGTGTAGAAATAACCCACGCAGACAAACGCTCTTTGGGTCCTCAGTCATCTGTACGAGTGAGCATGGAGCTGAGCGGGAACGAGTGAGGTAACGGGGCAGAGAGCCCACGGAGAGCGTTTCGGCTTTGCGTTGAGGCTTTATTCTCTTTTCATAAAGTCTCCGTTTAAGTAGGGGCCAAGCAGGGGTGTGATTACAGTCGTCCTCAGCCCTGACATCAGGAGCAACCCGATGGCCTAAAAATAAATATGGATTCTCAGGCTGTGTCCCCAGATATTCCTGTCATAAGACCCGACAGAAGATCCAGGAATATGTATTTTTAAAGTGTCTTGGGAGTTTCTTTGCACAACATTCAAAAAGCTGCAAAGAAAGGCTGCATTTACTTAGGAAAGCTGGCAGCAGGGTGGGCAGCAGGTGCGGTCAGGGCAGCCTGGCTGCTGGCCTTTCCGCTGCTCTCTGTGAACTCGGGAAGCTGAGGCTGTGGCTCAGATCAGGGGGAACGGTGTGCCCCAGGAGGCCTCTGCTCACCTGGCTGCTCCCCTGATGGCCTGTCAAGGCAGCCCCCCAGGGCTTATGGCAGGATTCATTCACAGGCTCTGGAGGGCACACCCCAAAACTCAGAGACCCACCAGAGTTGAGAATTGAAAAAGATGAGATGCGACAAACACAAGTCAGTTCTTGTGCTTTATTTCTAAGTTTAGCTCCTTAAAAAATATCCTCAGGACTGACAGTGGTTTCTGGGACAGAGGCTGGCTGTATTTGAACCAGTAGGCTGAATTTGTATTGCACAGCAAAGCCGTAGAAAGTTTTCCTGGTGTGTGCATGTGTGTAAGTTAACATTCTTTCCTTTTTTTAAAAAGAATTATGTGTTTAGTTTTATTATTTAATTTGCTATAGGCATGTGCACTCACCAGAGAGACAGAGAAAGAGAGAGAGAGAGGGAAAGTGGAAAAACAAGCTACCGGGTCTGGAACTCAAACCACTGTGGGCCATGTAGGAGTCCAGTGCCTTAACCACCATGCCACCTACTGGCCCCAGGCCTGTCATTTTCTTAAAAGAAAGGAGCCCCCTCCCACCCCAATCCAATACATTGCAGACGTGCACTAATTTCTCCTAAAAGTGTGCAGTGCTTGTTTATCCTCGCAGACTTGGTACAGAGAGGCATAGGGACAGTTGGCGTGGAATTCTCATTATTTTCTCCCTCTGGGCAATACATTGAGATGAGTTATGTGTATTTTGGTTCCTTGGAATCTTTGCCCTTCACTTGTTTTCTTTTAGAAACGGATCCTGCTTTTCTGGACACAGGAGTGCTGTAGGACTGTCCATTCATTACGTCCTGGTTATGCACACGCAACTCCGGTAACTGCAGCGCCACCACCGACGCTCCCTTCCATCTCAACGGCGCCCCCTGGTGTGGAACGACAGGCCGATCTGTCTGGGGCCTGAGTGCTGGGAGAGGTGGGCCTGAGAGGCAGCAGGACCAATTTGGCTTCATTCCTGGATTTGATGTAGAATTTGGGGGAGGAAAGCCTCCTCTCACTAAGGTCGCTAAGCCGGAGGTTGGGAAGCAAAGCATGGGTTGTCACCTTTCTGCTGCACACAGGAGGGTCACCATCGGCGACAAGGACATCACCAAAACGCGTTGGTGGTGTAGGCGGAGCCCTGCACCCCACCGAGCCTGAAGGGAGACCTGTCTGGGGGCTTTCTAATTCCGGGGACAGATAAAGTTTACTGTTTTCCTCGAGCAAGCTCAGGTTGGAGGACCTGCCAGTGTGTCCTCAGACAGTGGGCGCACACAGGTTGGTCGCATGCAGAAAATGGAAAGAAAACAAAAGCCAGCTCACAACCCCACAGGTAGTTCCAAGGAACTTCTTACTTTGAGAGACTGTTCGTTTTGAGTCTGTTGACTACGGAGAGGAGGTTTAATACCGATGTAACATTCATCCGGAGTAGACGACAGGGCAGCATGCCTCCACTGGGAGGTGGACGTTGCCAACAGGAATGGACGGGAACTTGGGCAGTATCTGTAGCCTTCGTTTCTGAAGAAACACTTCCTTTCCTGAGTTTATCTCACATTTCATGTGCATGATAATGTATGTATTGCTCTGTAAAGATGTCATCACTCAAAGCAGCGTATGTAACTTGCTAGTTTCACTTAGCTTATCTCATTCCTTCTGTTTTCAGTTTTTTAATTATTGGAGATCATTTTATGATTTTTTTTGCCATTTTATTTACCTTCAATTATGTGCTATGCTTTGTCCACCCCTCTTAGATTCTCTTATAAAGCACATCAACAGCCCTAAAATATTAGTTCAGGAAAGTCATGACATATTTTTCTACGCAAAAATGTATCACAATTTTCCTGAAGACTTAATCATTTGTTAAATTTTCTTTTAATGTATTAGGATTTTAATTTTTTTCTTTTTTTTGGAGAGGTTTTTGCTATAGACAAACAGAGAGAGACAGAGAGAGACAGAGAGACAGAAAGTGAGAAATTGCCCCCCAGGGGGGATGGCCACACCGCAATCCCTTCTCCTCCATTCTCCTCTTGGGATCTTGGGCACGCACGCACATGCACCCAGCGTGAGTTTAAGCCACCGGATCCGGGGCTGGAATCATTGTCAACTACTGGGGAGTCCAGCGACATAACCATTACGCTAACTGCTGGTCCCCCAGGATTTTATTTTTTTTTTGTCATAAAGAATGTCTTTCTTATTTCCCACTAGGCCTTCTTTTTGTTAATTGCTAGAAGGCACATGTATTAACAACAGTGTGCGTGAGAGAGAGAGAGAGAGAGAGAGAGAGATCGTACTCCCCAGGGGACATGGTCGCTCCCTCTCCTCTGTTCTCCTTCCCATCAGGAGACACACACGTGCCTGGGATCTTTGTCAAGTCAGTGGGGCTGGGATTCTAACCACAGCTGGCCACATGGGATCTGGCTCTCTTAACCACTGTGCTACAGGTCAAGCCCCTAAAATACTGCTTAATATTTCTAAAAACTTATTTATTTCTTCCAAAAGAGAGAGACAGAGAAAGAGAGGCGGAGAGGCAGGCACTCCTGAGAGGCTCTTCACACTGTACTCTCTCCCCAGTCTCGGTTGGCCTCGATCATGGTAGTGCTCAGGGAGGTTCCAGACACAAACCCAGGACTTTTACCACTTGGTCCTGGGGCATTTCCACTGTGCTACTGCCTGGCTCTCCACTGGTGTTTCTTTTTCTTTTCTTATTTTTATAAAGAGGTTTTTGCTATAGGGTGAGTGTGTGCTCGCTGGAGAGATAGAGACAGAGAGAAAGTGAGAAATCACCCCCCGAGGGGGAGATGGCCATGCTGCATTCCCTTCTCTTCCAGTCTCCTCTCAGGATTTTGGATACACATGCACACGTGTCCTGCGTGAGCTTTAAGCCACGGGGTCCGGGACTTGAACTGTGGTTGACTCCACGAAAGTCCAGCGATGTAACCATTATGCCATCTGCTGGTCCCCCACTGATGTTCCTAATAAGAACACAGTGTAACTCATTGCAAAGCCGTTGGGAGGTGGCCCAGTCACCTCTGATCTAGGTCGGGCCGTGCTCTAGAACACACAATGTGTGCTGTCCATGACGAAGCATGACTGCTTACTGAGTGACTCAACTAGAAAGTAATGTTAATTTTATTCCATTTGAGTTCATTTAGATTTGAGAACCACTTGTGGCTAATGTCTGCTGTATTTTCCTGTTACTCTATTTTACCTTCTAGTTGAATACTGGAAGATAGTTTCATATGAAGCCCGAGAGTGAGGAGGTAGAACAGAAGCAAAGGTAGGCCTGCTCACCTGAACCTGGAATGAGAGTGAGGGGATTCTGGGCCCCAGGGTCAGACTCGGTCCCGCCAGTGGGACTGGGAATCACCTCACCCTCATCTCAGAAACAGACCTGCGTCCTAATGTGGAGGCTGCAGTGCGCATTCGGATCAGAGTTGCTGAGCTTCAGAAACAGCCCACCTGCCAGGCCCTTATCTAATGACCTCGCTGCTCATTTCTCTTCTGTGGCTTACCGTCCTACTTAGAAGTTCATGAACTGAGAAGTGGTGTCAGATGCGTCTTGTCCATCCAATCTCTTCCTCTGATGCCATAGTGAAAACAGGCCCTTTAGGGGCTCTCTGCTGCAGAGTGCTCTCGGCTGCCCCCTGGGGGTGTCTATTGAGGTGCACCTGGTCCCCGGCTTCGGCCAAGAAATGAGAGATGACATACTGACCTCCTGTTCAAGTGCCAACAATGCTTCCAGCTGTTATAAGTCTCAGTTTGCTACATTATTACGTAGAATTTTGGAGTAACTATGTGAGAGAGGCCGTGACGTTATGGTACCAGGTTTCTTATTCTCATTTTTCAGGTGAGCAAAATGGGTCCTACAATCTAGTAGTGAATTAGTGGGATGGCTGAGCCCGGAAACTGTCCCCACTGACTTCACCGTACATGGGGCCACCAGCTGCACACTCAGTCCACCTACGCACACCGAGACGCCTCCAGGTGTGTGTGTGTGGCACACATGCACGTGTGTATTTGGGGAGGTGAGAGAGTGGATGAGTGGAGGCTGGGTCTGGAGCTGTAGAGTGAAAGAAGGTCATAAATACAAAAGATAAAGTACATACTTGACGGGGGTTATGGCATAGAAATACTCCACCAACTGCTCCATCACATGACAGCCCAAGTCAGTGCAATAATCGGATCCTTCGTGGGGACACTTGACTATTTTAGTGCTAACAGCCCAAACAGTAATGCCGTCGGGTTCTCCATGTCCGCAGTGCTGCTGCCTTTGGAGTGTCAGTGGGCGGTGAGACCAACAAGGGCATGTGCCTGTGAGGGACGAATGCATGTATCCCGCAATCCCCGGGACTCAGAGCAGAAACGGCAAGTGAGTTTTCATCTCAAATGCCAGGCCCAGTTAACTGGTAGCTGCTCTTTGTAGAACTGGGCTGCATGGAGGACGTGGAGGTTTAGCGCGTAGAGTGTGCCATGAATGGATCAGTCACGTCCACCACGGGGACTAGATTGTGGAGCCTCTTAGGGCAGGGCCTGCGTCTGTTGTATGCACTGCCGTCCCAGCCCCTAGAATGGTGTTCCGCACAGCGTGCCGGTATCTGCTGAGGGATGAGCCCTGGACGAGAGCAAACGGCTTGAAAGCCACGTATTCCGCCATCCCTAATCGGGATCAGGGCAGGATGAGAAATCCGAGAGGGCCTATTGAAGAGCCTCGCCAGGTGCTGGGTCTGCTGCCTGCTTCTGTTCTGCCAGTGGCCTCTGGGTCCCCTCCTTATCCTTCCAAGCCAAGGAGTAGTGGCACTTGGAGGGGGTGTTTCTAAGAGCGCCAGCGGCTACTCCTCACAGAGCCCTGCTCTCCAGTACTGGCGTGCCTTTTGCTGTTGCTCAGTGGCTCGCTTCCGCTTCCTGGTCCCTTCTTTAGTTTTGGTTTCCTCTGTCTTTCTGGGTCTCCAGTGTGACACTCTGACCCACAGCTAGGCTTGACCATGCTGCTAGAAATAATGAGAGCATTTACTTTAATCAGTGGTTATTATGTTTTGGACATTATGCTCTATATTTAACCCCCCCTAGGAGCCTAGTGGGATAAAGATGTGTCATTTGCTGGGAAGAAAACAAAAAGAACTTAGATTCCAACTTGCTTAAGGTCACAGAGTAAGGAGCAGAACTGAGTTTGAGTTCAGGACTCCCAGGTTGCAGAGCCCTGCTTGACCACTATGTGATACTGTTTCTTGGTTCACACTGAATTTTGTCCTCTTGACCTTTGAGAAAGTTACAGATGTCTCCAAATCATACTGAGCTCCTCCTGGTCCTGGTAGCTGGTGCACCCACTTGGAGCTGACTCTTCTGGCTCTATACAGAAACCAGCCGGCTCAGCTCACAAGCTCTGACATGGCTCCTGAATTCCATGCCCAGGCTAGACTGCATCTGCTCCGGCCACAGGCATCCCTGGCTCCCTGGCCCTCCTGAACAAAAGCCCAATGCTCGAAGCCTTTTGGTCTTTAATCCCTCCGTGTGTCCAGGCTGTGAAATAATCATCATTTCACTTTCAACAACTCTAATTCAGCTCCTGTCTAATTGTTTGTTGCCAGAGCTGTCCTTCAGGAAGCCTCATCAAGACATTTTTGTGCAATCCTCTATGGAAATACACACAGTTCTGACCGACTGGCTGGTAGTAAGCTTCTTCTACATCTAACCTGGAGTCCTCTGGATTCAGCTTGTCCCAGTTCCTTCTCATGCCACTTTGCTCTGAAAACAAACAAAAACAAGCAAAAATCAAAAGACTGCTGGTCTTCATCTCCTTTTATCCTTTTTATACTAGAGCATCTTAGCTTTCTCTCATTTATGGAATTTGTAAAATAATGCTTTTTTTTTTTGCATACTCTTATAGACTTTTGTTACAGCTGCCATAGCAAGTGACCACAAACTTAGAGGCTCATAATGACACAAATTTATCCTGAAGGGCCAGAGTGAATCCATTTTGTTAAAGCCCGCCTTGCTGAGAATCGATGCCATTTCTTTTTCCCCAAGGTCTCCACCTTGTAATCCACCTCAATGGGACTGGATCACATGTGCATGCTTGGTGTGCTCAGGGCGGTCTCAGGACATAAACCAAGGACATTTCCCTTGTGGGTCCAGTTGCATTGACACTGCACCACCGCTGCACCACCACCAGGGCTCCATAGTATCCGGTACTTATAAATTATAATCCTTCTGGGGACCAGCAGTTAGCATAATGGCTATGTCACTGGACTCCCATGTAGTCGATCGCGGTTCGGTCCCAGACCCGGTGGCTTAAAACTCACGCCGGGCGCGTGTGCGTGCGTGCCCAAGATCCCGAGAGGAGAATGAAGGAGAAGGGATCGTGGCGTGGCCATCCCCCCTGGGGGGTGATTTCTCGCTTCCTGTCTCTCTGTCTCTCTCTGTCTGTCTGGCGAGTGCATGCACCCTATGGCAAAATCCTCTAAAAAAAAATTATAATCCTTCTGTTATCTAAAGATAGTAGTTAAAATTTTTTCTCTGTATCCTTTTTTCTCTCCTCTTGCTTGTTTTGTACTTTCATTTCTGATCATCTTTTGACCTTTGTTTATGAGAAACTGGAAAGGGTATACCATATATGTGGGTATATGGGAGCATTTGTCAACTGGTAGGCTTCACTGGAGGGCGATGTGACATTCTGTTAGAGAAGCCACATATACCTGTATGTCAAGGAGCTGCTTTCTCTGTGAACATTCACAGTCTTTGAGCTGGCATTCCTATACATGGAAGTCACTATTCTGGGGACAGAAAAGGAAAGGGAAACCAAGGTCCCCTGTTCTAACATTCAATTAATTTTTTCCTGCCTTTCCCTTCTAAGAATAAACTGGTCTCTTGTTTGGCGGGGTCAAAGTGGCGCTTGACCAGGTGTATAGCACTGGGGAGGGACACTGGAATACCTTGCACATACAGGCTTTCAGCAACCCCATTTTTAGACTAGAGCCGTGTGTAGTACCTGGTGTCTCTAAAGTCCCAATCTTCTCAGGGAGCTAGTTAGGTGGATGGATTCTCTTCCCCCCTGCAGCACTTTTAGGCTGTGATTTTATCATTGCCCTAAATTCATCTGCTGGCCTCCAAAATTTGGTTGCAATCTTTGTGAACTCCTCTTGCATTTTGTCTTTGCAGGTTTTAATCTTTCACTATTTTCATATATACACTATATTCATGTTTATTTTTATTTTTTATTATTATTCATACATTAAATTGCAATACATCATTTGTATTGTGAAGAGACTTTACCCAGCATGATATATACCTCAGACCAGCCCAGTTGAGACCACCATACACATCCTCATCAACAGATACTAAACCTTATCTGTGTCCCACAAGTGTCTTACCTCTCCATTTTCCCCCCAAATTTCCTATGCTCTTCCCCCTCTCACACTCTCTTTCCACTTTATCTCCAGTGCCCATTACAGTTTTTAATACTTTTATGTTTTCTAGTCTTTTAGTTTCTACCATAGAGTGCAGACAGGTATATGTTAAGTGGAGACATGCAATGTCTCTCCTTCATACCCTGACTTGCTTCACTCAGCACCAAATCTTCCATATTTGTCTACTTTCTATCAAATTCTAAGGCCTTGTTGTTTTTTATGGCTGAATAGTATTCCATGGAGTATATGTGCCACAGTTTTTCAATCCATCTGTTTGTGGACATTTGGGGTGGTTCCATGTCTTAGCAATCATGAGCAAGGCTGCAATGAATATAGATGTGCAAGCGCTTTTCCGACTGAGTGCTCTCCTGTCCTTTGGGTAGATACCCAGGAGTAGAATTGCTGGATCATACAGTAGTTCTATTTGAAGGTCTTTGAGGAACCTCCATATTGTTTTCCACAGTGGTTGGACCAATAACATTCCCACCAACAGTGTAGGAGTGTTCCCCTCCATCACTTATCATTATTTGTTTTTTTTTTAATCTTTGCCATTCTAACTGGGGTTAGGTGGTTTTGATCTGCATCTCCCTTACAATGAGGGATGTTGAACACTTTTTCGTATGCTTTTGGCTGTTCGTATTTCTTCCTTAGAGAGTTGTTTATTCAGCTCCTTTTCCATCTTGTAATTGGATTAATCATTTTCTGCCAGATAAGCTGCTTGAGTCCTCTGTGTATTCTGGTTATTAGTCCCTTATCTGAGGCAAAATTAACAAAAATTCTCCCCCATTCCAAATTGTCAATTTACACTAATTACAGTGTCCTTTGCTATGCAGAAAATCCTTAGTCTGATGTAATCCCACCTGTCTATTTGGGGGATTATTGCCTGTGCTTTGGGGGGCTTACTTAAGAAGTCTTTGCCTACTCCAATGTCTCCCAGAGTTTCCCCAGTGTTTTTCACCAGTAGTTTTATAGTTTGCAGCCTTAGGCTTAGATCTTCGGTCCACTTTGAGTTGATTTTTGTTAATGGTAACAGATAGGGGTTCAGATTCATTTTTCCACAGGTGGACATCCAGTTTTTCCAACACCATTTGCTAAAGAGGTTTCCTTTTTCCCAGTGGATTGACTGATACTCTTTGTCAAAGATGAGTTGGCTGTATGTTTTGGGGTTTATTTCTGAAGTCTCTGTTCCATTGAGAATCGGTGCCATTTCAAGGAGGTAAGCTGATCACGTAGGAGAAGGTCCTAAGACCATCACCCCACTGGGGCTGACCAATGATGAGAAACAAAGGAAATACCAGAGACCTGAAGTAACTTTCTTGCCAATCAGTAAAAGACAACTATGCTTCTTGAAATCTACAGCCAATGTGTAGCGGCATGAGTGCATGCCTCAGTACCCTTGGACTGCCCCCCAACAGCCAAATTAAAACCCAGTCCAACTAACACCGGGGCTGTCAACTCTGACCCACTGTGCCGGTAAGCTTGGGAGTCCTGGCTTGAGCCCGAATAAAAGCGACCCTTGTGTGTTTACATCGGAATCGGCTCCTTGGTGGTCTTGGGAATTTCGCGACCGGGATACAACAATTCTTACAGTGCCGGAGGTCAGAAGTCTGATGTCAGTTCCACTGGGCTAAAGAAGGAGAATCTGTTTCCTTGCCTTTCACTTTCTAGTGGTCACTGGTCTCCCTTGACGTGCAGCTGCTTCCTCTGTCTTCAAGGCTCATCTTCCTCTCTCTGCTTGCATCATCCCAAGCCTCCTTTGCTAACGCCGGCTCCGCCTTCCTTTCCTAAAGCACCTCCAAATCATACTGAGCTCCTCCTGGTCCTGGTAGCTGGTGCACCCACTTGGAGCTGACTCTTCTGGCTCTATACAGAAACCAGCCGGCTCAGCTCACAAGCTCTGACATGGCTCCTGAATTCCATGCCCAGGCTAGACTGCATCTGCTCCGGCCACAGGCATCCCTGGCTCCCTGGCCCTCCTGAACAAAAGCCCAATGCTCGAAGCCTTTTGGTCTTTAATCCCTCCGTGTGTCCAGGCTGTGAAATAATCATCATTTCACTTTCAACAACTCTAATTCAGCTCCTGTCTAATTGTTTGTTGCCAGAGCTGTCCTTCAGGAAGCCTCATCAAGACATTTTTGTGCAATCCTCTATGGAAATACACACAGTTCTGACCGACTGGCTGGTAGTAAGCTTCTTCTACATCTAACCTGGAGTCCTCTGGATTCAGCTTGTCCCAGTTCCTTCTCATGCCACTTTGCTCTGAAAACAAACAAAAACAAGCAAAAATCAAAAGACTGCTGGTCTTCATCTCCTTTTATCCTTTTTATACTAGAGCATCTTAGCTTTCTCTCATTTATGGAATTTGTAAAATAATGCTTTTTTTTTTTGCATACTCTTATAGACTTTTGTTACAGCTGCCATAGCAAGTGACCACAAACTTAGAGGCTCATAATGACACAAATTTATCCTGAAGGGCCAGAGTGAATCCATTTTGTTAAAGCCCGCCTTGCTGAGAATCGATGCCATTTCTTTTTCCCCAAGGTCTCCACCTTGTAATCCACCTCAATGGGACTGGATCACATGTGCATGCTTGGTGTGCTCAGGGCGGTCTCAGGACATAAACCAAGGACATTTCCCTTGTGGGTCCAGTTGCATTGACACTGCACCACCGCTGCACCACCACCAGGGCTCCATAGTATCCGGTACTTATAAATTATAATCCTTCTGGGGACCAGCAGTTAGCATAATGGCTATGTCACTGGACTCCCATGTAGTCGATCGCGGTTCGGTCCCAGACCCGGTGGCTTAAAACTCACGCCGGGCGCGTGTGCGTGCGTGCCCAAGATCCCGAGAGGAGAATGAAGGAGAAGGGATCGTGGCGTGGCCATCCCCCCTGGGGGGTGATTTCTCGCTTCCTGTCTCTCTGTCTCTCTCTGTCTGTCTGGCGAGTGCATGCGCCCTATGGCAAAATCCTCTAAAAAAAAATTATAATCCTTCTGTTATCTAAAGATAGTAGTTAAAATTTTTTCTCTGTATCCTTTTTTCTCTCCTCTTGCTTGTTTTGTACTTTCATTTCTGATCATCTTTTGACCTTTGTTTATGAGAAACTGGAAAGGGTATACCATATATGTGGGTATATGGGAGCATTTGTCAACTGGTAGGCTTCACTGGAGGGCGATGTGACATTCTGTTAGAGAAGCCACATATACCTGTATGTCAAGGAGCTGCTTTCTCTGTGAACATTCACAGTCTTTGAGCTGGCATTCCTATACATGGAAGTCACTATTCTGGGGACAGAAAAGGAAAGGGAAACCAAGGTCCCCTGTTCTAACATTCAATTAATTTTTTCCTGCCTTTCCCTTCTAAGAATAAACTGGTCTCTTGTTTGGCGGGGTCAAAGTGGCGCTTGACCAGGTGTATAGCACTGGGGAGGGACACTGGAATACCTTGCACATACAGGCTTTCAGCAACCCCATTTTTAGACTAGAGCCGTGTGTAGTACCTGGTGTCTCTAAAGTCCCAATCTTCTCAGGGAGCTAGTTAGGTGGATGGATTCTCTTCCCCCCTGCAGCACTTTTAGGCTGTGATTTTATCATTGCCCTAAATTCATCTGCTGGCCTCCAAAATTTGGTTGCAATCTTTGTGAACTCCTCTTGCATTTTGTCTTTGCAGGTTTTAATCTTTCACTATTTTCATATATACACTATATTCATGTTTATTTTTATTTTTTATTATTATTCATACATTAAATTGCAATACATCATTTGTATTGTGAAGAGACTTTACCCAGCATGATATATACCTCAGACCAGCCCAGTTGAGACCACCATACACATCCTCATCAACAGATACTAAACCTTATCTGTGTCCCACAAGTGTCTTACCTCTCCATTTTCCCCCCAAATTTCCTATGCTCTTCCCCCTCTCACACTCTCTTTCCACTTTATCTCCAGTGCCCATTACAGTTTTTAATACTTTTATGTTTTCTAGTCTTTTAGTTTCTACCATAGAGTGCAGACAGGTATATGTTAAGTGGAGACATGCAATGTCTCTCCTTCATACCCTGACTTGCTTCACTCAGCACCAAATCTTCCATATTTGTCTACTTTCTATCAAATTCTAAGGCCTTGTTGTTTTTTATGGCTGAATAGTATTCCATGGAGTATATGTGCCACAGTTTTTCAATCCATCTGTTTGTGGACATTTGGGGTGGTTCCATGTCTTAGCAATCATGAGCAAGGCTGCAATGAATATAGATGTGCAAGCGCTTTTCCGACTGAGTGCTCTCCTGTCCTTTGGGTAGATACCCAGGAGTAGAATTGCTGGATCATACAGTAGTTCTATTTGAAGGTCTTTGAGGAACCTCCATATTGTTTTCCACAGTGGTTGGACCAATAACATTCCCACCAACAGTGTAGGAGTGTTCCCCTCCATCACTTATCATTATTTGTTTTTTTTTTAATCTTTGCCATTCTAACTGGGGTTAGGTGGTTTTGATCTGCATCTCCCTTACAATGAGGGATGTTGAACACTTTTTCGTATGCTTTTGGCTGTTCGTATTTCTTCCTTAGAGAGTTGTTTATTCAGCTCCTTTTCCATCTTGTAATTGGATTAATCATTTTCTGCCAGATAAGCTGCTTGAGTCCTCTGTGTATTCTGGTTATTAGTCCCTTATCTGAGGCAAAATTAACAAAAATTCTCCCCCATTCCAAATTGTCAATTTACACTAATTACAGTGTCCTTTGCTATGCAGAAAATCCTTAGTCTGATGTAATCCCACCTGTCTATTTGGGGGATTATTGCCTGTGCTTTGGGGGGCTTACTTAAGAAGTCTTTGCCTACTCCAATGTCTCCCAGAGTTTCCCCAGTGTTTTTCACCAGTAGTTTTATAGTTTGCAGCCTTAGGCTTAGATCTTCGGTCCACTTTGAGTTGATTTTTGTTAATGGTAACAGATAGGGGTTCAGATTCATTTTTCCACAGGTGGACATCCAGTTTTTCCAACACCATTTGCTAAAGAGGTTTCCTTTTTCCCAGTGGATTGACTGATACTCTTTGTCAAAGATGAGTTGGCTGTATGTTTTGGGGTTTATTTCTGAAGTCTCTGGGCATGAGTGCATGCCTCAGTACCCTTGGACTGCCCCCCAACAGCCAAATTAAAACCCAGTCCAACTAACACCGGGGCTGTCAACTCTGACCCACTGTGCCGGTAAGCTTGGGAGTCCTGGCTTGAGCCCGAATAAAAGCGACCCTTGTAAGCTTGGAAGTCCTGGCTTGAGCCCGAATAAAGGCGACCCTTGTGTGTTTACATCGGAATCGGCTCCTTGGTGGTCTTGGGAATTTCGCGACCGGGATACAACAATTCTTACAGTGCCGGAGGTCAGAAGTCTGATGTCAGTTCCACTGGGCTAAAGAAGGAGAATCTGTTTCCTTGCCTTTCACTTTCTAGTGGTCACTGGTCTCCAAGTCCTGGCTTGAGCCCGAATAAAGGCGACCCTTGTGTGTTTACATCGGAATCGGCTCCTTGGTGGTCTTGGGAATTTCGCGACCGGGATACAACAATTCTTACAGTGCCGGAGGTCAGAAGTCTGATGTCAGTTCCACTGGGCTAAAGAAGGAGAATCTGTTTCCTTGCCTTTCACTTTCTAGTGGTCACTGGTCTCCCTTGACGTGCAGCTGCTTCCTCTGTCTTCAAGGCTCATCTTCCTCTCTCTGCTTGCATCATCCCAAGCCTCCTTTGCTAACGCCGGCTCCTCCTGCCTCTCATAAAGACTCTCCAGATCACAGTACACGGGCTCGCCTGTAATCTTTCTCAAGAGTCTTAAACATATCCACAAAATTCCTTTTGCTGTTTAAGGTAACAGTCACAAGGGTTCAGCGATTGAGCATAACCGGGGAGCTATCCCTCAGCCTACTTCAATTTAACATGTCCGGTGGGAAGGGAAATAAAATTTGAAGGTGTTTTAAGCTGACAAGGCCCTGAGTAGTATGCGGATGTGGGATTTCAGCCAGGTTCGTTGTAACCCTGTGACCTCTGTGAACAATGAAGAGAAACTTTCCCAGACCAACACAGCCTCAGCCATGAACTGCAATATACATGCATTGTTAAAATCACAACCTCTGGATGTTCAGGAAACTGTTGTCTAGTAAATTCCTGGTTGATTAGGAGACAACTTATGAAGAGGACTACAGGGGATGCAAAGTTGCTGTTGAAAGTGCTAACCAATGTAAACTCTTGTTAAACTCTGGAAACCTGCCCTTTTCCCACTCCCTAACTCTGTCTCTATAACATGAACCTGGACTTCACCATCTGGGGAAGTCCTGGTACAGGGAACTGAGGCCTTGGTTCCCTGGGTGGCTGTCCTCACGTTTGAGCTTGAATAAACTATTTTATTTTTAAAATTAAATTCAAGTTATAGCTTTTCGTTTAGGTTGACATGAGCAGTCTCCTTTTTAGCAGAATATCTCATGGTAATTCTGTTTTGTCAGGGACATCATTCTCCACTGATTACTGTACTCTTCAGAAAATTATATTCCGCCAAGTCGGTGCAGAAAGTTTGGAAAATAGAGACAGTGAAGAGAACACAAATGAAAACATGCTTAAAACTCCTACTCAGAGGCTACTTAAAATTTTCAAGGGAGCCACTATTTCATATGAGGGAAATCATGCAATTAACTATGTTCCATAACAAGTTTTCAGCAGTTACAATTTTCCTAAATTCTTGATAGTTAGATCATATAAAGACTCATTACTTTGTTAAAAACGAGGATCAGAAAGGTCAGAAATGGTGACCGACTTATTCTGGGTCTCCTAATGAGAACTTGATAAAACTAGGCTAGAAATTTTACCTGTCCGAACCACCAGACCATAGAGCTGGCCCTGTTTTTGAACTTTATGAGAACTCAAACCTTCTTTTTGCTTAAAATGTGAGCTTTAGGTCTCCTTCAATTGCAGATTAATAATGAAGGCCACAGATTTTGATGTTACTCATTAGGCGAGGGACAGCCATTGAGTAAATTAAATAAGAAAATTGAAGGATTTGATACGTACTGTCTTCGTAATGAGTGGGAAGGGGAACCTGCAGAGAGGAAGGGGTCAAGGTCGTGCAGGGTGTCACCTGAGAGAAAGGGGTCAAGGTCGTGCAGGGTGTCACCTGAGAGGAAGGGGTCAAGGTCGTGCAGGGTGTCACCTGCTTGGAAGTGCTGCCCAGGGACGATGGCCCTCGCTGAATGGCCATGTCAGATGTAAGTATGGTGTGGTTTCTTACTGGGAAAGTGCTAAGCCTTCTTCAGTTGAGGTTTGAGGTGATGTTTCAAAGACTGTTCCTGAAATAATATGAGAAAATTTTCCCTTTTATAAAGCATTCTCATTTTTAAGGCATTTTCAAATTGTACTGCCTTGTAGTAGCAATGTGTAGTACTTACAAAGCTTGAGCCTTTACCTCAAGTGGATTAGGTGCAGATGAGGCTTCTCCTATGGACTCTGTGTGACCTAGGGCAAGGTGCTTTGGCCCTCCTAGCCTCCGTTTCCTAGACTGTACAATGGAATTCATGATAACACCTGCCTGTATTGATAAGGATGGTTTTGGTTGCACAAAACTGAAAAATCCACATCAAATTGTTTGAGCAGTAAAGTCCAGGAGCAGTGATAGCTTCAGGCAATGCCTGGTCTAGCATTGGAATGCCTCGTTTTCTTTGGACTCTACTCAATGACTCTCATCTTGGAGGGATATCCACTTACGTGTCAAAACCTCTGACTGCACAATGGCCCATGTGCGCCATGTTCAACCCTACAGGGAAGAAAATTGCATCTCAGCGTTTCTGGTAAATTCCTGAGGTTCCTGCTGACTGTACTGCTGATGTCTCGTCTGCTCCTGAACCAATTGCTTGGGGTCTACACTGACTCCCTTAGCCAGTCAAAAGCTACCCTTGGATCTGGGGTAGAGGTTAGTGCCACAAAGCCACACGGGGCAAAGGACTGTCATGGGAATTCTAGGGCACTGGTATCTGGAGGGAGAGAGACATGAATACTGGACAGCAAACAAGAACTGTGTCCAGGCAACTCCTCCGGAGGTGGTAAGTGTAAAGCACTGAGCAGTTCTTGGCACACAGGAAATACTCAGCTAATATTAGCCTAGTATTTTAGTTATTTTCCTTTCTTTCTAATGTTTATATTATTTATTTGTGTGAGAGTGATATGAGAGAGAGAAAGAAGAGAGGGAGAGCCAGTCTTCCCCCATGCTGTGATCCTTCCCCTAGCCTTCTAGCCAGCCAGGATTATGAATGTAAGCACATACTCCTGGCGTGTTCAGCTAGCCAGCAATCTGAACCAGGCCTCCCGTAGGGCTCCAGTACCGTACAGCGATGCCCGACTACCTGCACAACTGTAGCTAGGCCTTAGTTACTATTTTCAATTTCTCGGGAACCAGCAGTTAGCGTAATGGCTATGTCGCTGGACTCCCACGTAGTTGACTGCGGTTTGCGTCCCGGACCTGGTGGCTTAAAACTCACGCCAGGCGCATGTGCGTGTGTGCCCAAGATCCCGAGAGGAGAATGGAGGAGAAAGGATTGCGGCGTGACCATCCCCCCTGGGGGGTGATTTCTCGCTTTCTGTCTCTATGTCTCTCTCTGTCTATCTGGCGAGCGCATGCGCCCTATAGCAAAAACCTCTCCAAAAAAAAAAAAATAGTTACTATTTTCAATTTCTTAAGTATGGTCATGTGTCACTTAACAATGGCGATACCTCTGAAAAATGCATTGTTTGGGGATTTTTGTCCTTATGTAAACATAAGTGTACTTATACAGACCGAAATGCCATAGCCTACGACATTCCTAGGCTATTATGGTATATAGCCTGGATTTTGATGAACAAAGCACCACAAGAGAAAACTGTGCATCAAGAGACGAGGTAGACACGAGATGTAAGGCTGCGGCCAGCGCCTGAGGGAATACTACATTACGGTAAGCCTTCCACGGGAAGTAGAAGAATGCACTCTAACATAGCGATAGATACTATAAGCGACAGCTTAGTCGTTTACCGCAGTGATCTAAGTATTCTAGTCTGTACACAGCCGTGTACGGTATACTCTACGTGACCGTCACTGCAGAGCGAGTGTTTACACCAGCAGCACCGCAAACAAGTGGCAGCCTGTGCTGTGCCGTTACGATGGGTGTGACACGCTGGAGGCAGGATGGTTTAGTCCAGGGGAATCTCTTTTTTTTGGAGAGGTTTTTGCTATAGGGTGCGTGTGTTTGCCAGGAAGACAGAGAGAGACAGAGAGACAGAAAGCAAGAAATCACCCCCTGGGAGGATGGCCATGCTGCAATCAATCCCTTCTCCTTCATTCTCCTCTTGGGATCTTGGGCACACACGCATATATGTACCTGGCATGAGTTCAAGCCACTGGGTCTGGAACTTGAACCGCAGTCGACTAATGGGAGTCCAGAGACATAGCCATCATGCCAACTGCTAGGCCCACTCCAATGTAACCTTATGGGACCACTGTCACATATGCAGCCCGTCACTGACCCAGACTTCACTATATGACTCATAATATGGTCTCTGTCTCCACACACACTCAGACACACACACTTCCATAAATGATATGTGTCCAGTGTAGAAAAGTAGGAAGTGCAGACAAACAAAGCGAAGCACTTCATGGTGACAGCGTTCTTGTGGGAAGGAGGAAGGCTCAGGACCGTCCTTGTGCTGACAGGGAAACGAAATCCTTAGTGGGACCAAGTCTTGCTGAAGGTGTGCAGGCAGGGCAGGGCGAGACCTCGGCCCGGCCCGGCTGTCCTGCCCCTCAGCTGCCCTGCTCAGTGGCAGGCCTGCCTTTGCCAGGGGCCTCTGTGGAGCTGGATTTGGCAGCCAGACTGACAGTGACGTACGTCCCTGGGAGCCTCCCAGGGAGGGTGCTTTGGAGCCATGCAGGTTAAGTCTGCGGAAACTTCCATTTGAGGGAGCGCTGTCTGGCATGCCGTCCCCTGTGCACCCCCGTTCCTGCCGTAAGACGGGAAACTGCCAATTAGGGAGGTCGCTGCCAGCTGCTCCCTTCTGTGCCCGCCTTATAGCTATTCCCGCCCTCTTCCCCCGAACGTTTCCATTAGGGAGGGAAGGGTCTCGTTGTACGATTGCTCCCGAATGGCAGCAGGACACACAACAGCCAAATTGATGTCAGAAAGCCGAAATCAGTCATTGCTGACAACAGTAATCGCCGTGTCTGGATCATGACCTGGTTTATCGCTCAGCACCTGGTCTGTGTTGACACTAGTGTTCGGAAGACTAGCTAGCTGTGTAGGCATCCAAAGGGAAACTGGCAGCTGGGCTGTGGTGGGAAGAGAGAGCGAGAGAGGCAGAGGGCTGGGCTCACATTTTCCCAGTCAGAGCTGCTACCTTTGATTAAGTGGCAGGCACTCAGACACGTGCTTTAGACACACTTTCTTTAACTTTCAACAACCATGTAGACGAAATACTGTTATCCCTGTTCCAGCGATTAGAAACCAGTGCCCAGGGGAGCTAAGTCGCTCTTCAAGGCCACCCAGCCAGTAAATGGAGGCGCCCAGTTGGGACCCTGCTCTGTCTGGTTCCAGAATCAGGCTATGCTGCTTCTAGTTTATCAAACCCAGCTAGTGTCTCCTGGGGCTTTCAGTAAAGGCTACTGCAGTGACTCCATGCACCTGCTGACTGGCGCTGGGCCTCACTTCTCAGGGCTAGTTCTGAGTAACGGAGGGTCCCTGTCACAGCAGCCTGGACAAGCTGAGGGGAATAGAATGTGTGCATACCTGTGTGTGATGTCAGCTACGGGGTGTGTGCACGCCTGTGTGTGACTCTATGGTGTGTGTGCACGCCTGTGTGTGACTCTATGCTGTGTGTGCACGCCTGTGTGTGACTCTCAGCTATGGAGTGTGTGCATGCCTGTGTGTGACTCTACAGTGTATGTGCATACCTGTGCATGACTCTCAGCTATGGTGCGTGTGCACACCTGTGCGTGACTCTCAGCTACGGAGCGTGTGCACACCTGTGTGTGACTCTCAGCTATGGAGCGTGTGCATGCCTGTGTGTAACTCTCAGCTACGGAGCGTGTGCACGCCTGTGTGTAACTTTCAGCTATGGTGCGTGTGCACGCCTGTGCGTGACTCTCAGCTACGGAGCATGTACATGCCTGTGCGTGACTCTCAGCTATGGAGCGTGTGCACGCCTGTGTGTGACTCTCAGCTACGGAGCGTGTGCACGCCTGTGTGTGACTCTAGGGTGTGTGTGCACACCTGTGTGTGACTCTCAGCTACGGAGCATGTGCACGCCTATGCGTGACTCTCAGCCATGGAGCGTGTGGATGCCTGTGTGTGACTCTACAGTGTATGTGCATACCTGTGTGTGACTCTACAGAGTGTGTGCACGCCTGTGTGTGACTCTCAGCTACAGTGCATGTGCACGCCTCTGTGTGACTCTACGGTGTGTGTGCATGCCTGTGTGTGACTCTACGGTGTGCGTGCACGCCTGTGAATGACTCTTAGCTGTGTCTATTGTGGTCACAGCCTGTATCTAAAATGATATTTTAGTAACTATGGTAGTAATTTTTTGCTGGTGGCTTATTGTAATCGTAAGGCAATAGGCTAGAAAGTGGCTAATGAGAATTTATTTTTAATTTTTTAATTTTTTTTTTTTTTGGGAGAGGTTTTTGCTGTAGGGTGTGTGCGCTCGCCAGACAGACAGAGAGAGACAGAGAGACAGAAAGTGAGATATCCCCTCCTAGGGGCAATGGACATGCTGCAATCCCTTCTCCTCCATTCTCCTCTAGGGATCTTGGCATGCATGCACACGCGCCCAGCGTGAGTTTAAACCACCGGGTCTGGGACTTGAACCACGGTCAACTAGTGGGAGTCCAGCGACAGCCATTACGCTAACTGCTGGTCCTGAGAATTTCTTAATCAATGGGGCTGTTCTTGCTGGATTTAAGAGGGTTTCATTAAAATGACAGTCTCATTTTCGCACTATATCTTGCATATCTAGAGATACAGCCCTAAGAAATGAATCATTCAGAACACTTGAAGGATGGCCTCTAGAGCAGAGCTTCATGTTGGGCCCGGTGCTCTAAGCCAGGCGCACCAGCAAAGCTCAAGGCTTGCCTCTCACAGAATTCACCAGTACCACGGGCAGTTGTTCTGCAAGGCCTCGCCTCTCCTCTTCGGCTCCCACCCCTTGCTGGTACATGTCCTCACCTCTACATTTATCACCCGGCGCGAAGGGCCCAGCAGGTGCCTAGCGCTGTGTGTCTCTGCCTATGGCACAGCTCAGCCTTGAGCCCCAGGGAAGGGGACACCACAGCAGTGTGCGTGTGAGCGAGTCCTCCTCGGAGTTAATTCAGGGCACTCATCGTTCTGCCCTGGGGCCCGCCGGCTGCACGGTGGTGACGCAGTGCGTGTGATGTGCTGCTGCCCCGGGAAGGTCCTGGGTTCATGGCCCAGGGGGTCTTCCACGGTGCACGTGTGCCCGTGGCCAGGCTGACTGAAGGGGGCCCTCCTTGCTGGCGGGGGGGCTGAAACACCTCTGGCGTCAGGCCATCAGCCACTCCTTCTCTCAGTAAGCCTTCCTTTCCTTCTGGAGATGATGCCACCTGTTACTCTGAACCCAGTGCAGGCCAGCCGGGGGCTTGAACCTGCAATCTTCCACATGAATCAGCACCACAGAGCTGACTCCTTTCTGGTCTTACGTTTCTTTCTTCCATGAGTGGGAGCAGGGGGTCACCCAATAGTCGGGGAGTGCAGTCGAGCTGCTCTGGGGGTCTGTGTGTGGGACTGACTGCAGGGGAGTTAGGCGTGGGGGTGGGCACACTGGGTGGTTATTTTGATCTCTCTTGCAGTCAAACCCCTCGGTACTCGCTTGGTGCCATTGTCTGCTACGCCCTGGGCAGAGTGACCTCGCAGTAGCAGGGCTTGGGGTGGAGGCGAGGTCCAGCCTGGGTTCCATGTCAGGCCTGGAGTGCTACCTGGTGGGGCATGGAAGAGTTTCACTGAGGAAGACCTCACGGCCGCTTGTGCTGGGTCCATGCTGGGAGGCTGGGGCAGGGGCTGGGCACAAGACCTCGCCCAGGGCACTTGTCTCTCTCTCCCTCCCCCTCTCGCTCATGAAAGAAGTAAATAAGCTTCAACCCTTTCTTTTAACTGCGAGCAGCTATAATATTTGGAGAATCGTATAGCATTTAAATATTATAGTATTTATAGTAAATGGTATAGTATGTAGGATATATAGTGTTTATAGTAAGGTATTTAAATGCTGTGTATACTACAGGGTTAACACCTCAGAGTCGGTCAGCCATGACACTTAAGAACTTCCTAAACACAGGGCCCCTCTGAAGTGGGGCACAGATCAAGCATCTGGGACTGAGAACAGGTGTAGACAGGTGTCTGAGGGGGAGGAGAGGAGAGAGAAAGACTCAGAACACAAATACCCATTTCTCAGTTTTTCAGAGAAGTGACTTTTCCCCTGTAAGCCTTCCGAGAAAGAGTCCAGAAAGGGCAAAGGACCTTGTGTCCTCGGGACTGTATGAAGCAATATCCCTTCTGTCAGGAAAGGACAATGCTTCCTGGCAAAGAGGTGACAGTGTTGTGCCCGTCAGAATAGCATCTGGAACACGCAGCTCCCAGCTCCCATCTGTGCGAAGCCTGAGAGGCCCATGCTGGTGGGCTGACCAGCAGCCTGGCGTGACAGGCAGGGGGTGACCTTCCTTACAGAGGCTGTGACGACGAAACGAGCAGAGTGAAACGCGTCACTCTGGGAGAGTGTTGATCTCAGCAGCCAGGGGATCCGGGTTTGTTCCATTCTTCTTGGTGACTCCAAGATGCCTTCCATGTAGCAGCAGATGAGTAAAGGTTTTCTGATGGACTGAGCACAGGACAGGCTGGTACAACCACTGAGAAGTGCAGTGACCTGAAGGATTCTTGAATCAGGGTTTAAAGGCAACAAGGGTTCGTTCTGGGCAGTTATCAATGAAAATATTTGTGTTAAATACATTTTTTACGTGGTTACCTTCCCACATTTGAAGGGGAGACTTCCCCATCTACTCTCCTCAGATGTACTTGTTAATCTCTTCTGGAAAGACCTTACAGACATACCCAGAATAACGACTGATCGGGTTTCTAGGTGCCCTTCGTCCTGTGAATACCCCGAAACTACCACGACGCCCACTGTACGGAGGCAGCCACGTCCTTTGTTGTCCATGTGGCTACCCACGCTCCCGTGCTCCCCTGCATCCGTCTACACGCTGCACGGCCCCGTCGGCCCTGGGAAGGACTCAGTCTTTACGCATCATAGGAAGTTCTCTAAGTGTTTTAATTAGAATCGTTAGAGGAGGGTGATACATTCAAATCTACTCAAAATACCCTATAGCCTGGGTGAAGTAAAAAGCCTTTTCTGTATGCATAGGCTAGTCGTGACGGGTGAGAGTGTTCTGTTAGAAGCCTAGATCCAGTTTTCAGAGGAGTGAGTCAGAGACAGATGGGTGATGGTTTACATTGGCACTTCTCGGCTTTTTTTAACGACAGGGTCTTGACATGCTGCGATCTTCCCACCTTTGGCTCCCAGCTGGGACTGGAGGCACATGCCACCATGTTGGGCTCTTCGACATTTTTAGCATCACTCAACAAGAACATGCGATGTTAAGTATATCCCCTCACCGTTCTGGGAGATGAGGGACTGCTCGCAGCTCATGGCTACTGGCCTGAGCTCTGCAGCTTCCCTGAACCCCAGCCTGCACTGAGGGGCTCACCGTCTGGGACACGTGTGAGCCATTTGTACACCCTGTACCGTGAGCTAGAGGGCGGCTGGGTTCTCACCCTTTGCTGCACTGCTGGGACCACGGCCTTGGCTACACTGTGCTCCCACCACGGTCTACCCGCTGCCTTTGAGTGTGTTCCTAAGCCCAACGTGCTGCATCCCGTTCACAGATGTCTGATGGGCTGCCTTTGAAGGGGTTCCGACTGGATCCCTCCTTCCACCAGTGTAGACTGTTGAAGCTGTTCCATGCCTCTGCCACCTCTTCGTCATTCCTCTCCCCTCCCAGGTCCAGCAGGATGGCTGGTGGGGAGCTTCCTGCTTATCAACAGGCGACCACAATGCAGCCATCTCCCAATTAGGCTGGCTAAGCAAGCAGACCTTCACCTCTGCTTGGAGGGAAGGACCCTGGATCTGGTGAGGTGCTCAAGGCACGGGGAAACAGGCAGTTTGAAGAAGGCCGTGGGGGGACTAGAACCTGGCTCAAAGCTGATGAGCATCTGGACGACTTAGCCAGCAAAGGGGATCACCTGGCATCTTTGCACGGCCTTTTCTCTGCTGGGCTCTCTCTGTCTGGTCTGGACCTTGGTTCTAGATGCCGTGACACCTTGTGCCTGAAAGTGTCTCCAAGGCACTTGCTCTCTGCCCACTTGGTGTGGTGAGAGCACTGTTCTAATAGTGGCTTGATTTCCCCGAGCCTTTACATGAGTCAGTTCTACAGCCCTCGACTATGCGATCCCTAACGGGGGGAGAGAAGCCACTGCCTGGCCACGGAGCAGGTGCAGTCGCGGGGCGAGTCTTCATCTCAGCTGTTCGTCTCTTCCCTTCCAGTCGAAGCAGGTTCCGGTTTCTGTCTGATTCACAGGGTCCTCAGCAAGTGCATCCCCGCAGGACCCAGGTGCTATGACCTGTGGATGCATTTGAGAAGCACCAACAGGGCATGCGGAGGCGCCCGCGCTCATCCTTGTCTTCATCAAATGCCGTCCTCTAGCCTGCTGCCGTGTAGAAAGCCACAGTCACACCTGCTCCTACCGGTGTGCAATGGCTGGTAGTGCCGTGAAGCGTAGCTGCTAGGAATGCGCGTATTTTGGACAGGCAATCCGTGGTTTCTCATTCGCTGGTTTCCAAACATTATGGAGATGCATTTAGGGTTGAGTGGCCACTCTTCCCAGCTTGCGTGGAACTGGGGACTCACGGTGCTACTGGGAAGGCCTGGGCAAACCGGGATGAGCTGGTCATCCCCACCGGGGGATTTTAGGAGGGGTGAGTGTGGGAGAGAGCGAGGTGAGGGGGCTGAGTGCGGAAGCTGCGCTTCAGTCAGAGCAGCAATACTTTTTAAATATTTTGTATGTTTAAGTTGTGGATAAGATTTCCCTTGAAAACCATTTGGAAAACTTTATTTTCAAAGAATGAGGGTTAAAGAAACTTATAAAGAACCAGAACAGGGAAGATGTCTGGGTAGGAAGAGTTTTTGAGGTACCTACTTTTTCCCAAGACGGTACCTGCTACTCTGCTGACACGAAAAGTAGGGTTTGGGGGGCAGCAGGTGGTGTGGTGGTTAAGGCCCTGGACTCCCACATGCTGACTGTGGCTCAAGTCTTGAGAAATCATACTTGGCGTCTGTGTTCGTGCACCCAGAATCTCAGGAGAAGGGATTATGGCGAGGGCATCCCCCTTGGGGAGTGATTTCTAACTTTTCTTCTCTCTGTTTCTCTCTGGTGAGTGTATGTACCCTATTGCAAAAACTTAAAAAAAAACCAAACAAGTAGGATGTGGCTGTAATCACCGACAGGGAGGGAGAGATGGGCCTGTGTGGAGGATGGGGGGAAGGGACTGCCTGAGAGCCGGGTAATAGTTGGCATTATGATTTTATTTCCCCTGTCAGTCCAGGCAGAGTTTGTGTTAGGGTAGAAAGAAGAAGTTGTCTACAAAACGCATTCTTTCCCAGCTTAGGTTTTTTTAGAAGTCTCAACTAATTGGTGACGTTATGTGAAGTGCCTTGAACTAGATGGTAGAGGGTAAAGATTTTTGTACATTTTTGGAGTTGAAAGGCTACAGGTTTTTAAACATCAAGACCCTAAAAATATGGCAAGACCTCAGAAGAGGATGTTCATGAGGATTTGAGTCCACGTCATACCTTTTCATCTATCTGTCTCCTATCAGGTTGTTGGGGATGTCAGGACGTATTTTTCTGTGTGTGTGTGTGTGTGTTTTCCCATGCAAAACTGCATCATGATTGTGCACCACCCAGGATCTATATCTAGCTACATGTCAGATGTTGTACGAGAGGATAAATCCACCTATCTCTGCAGGGTGGAGCAGCCATCCCTGCTTTCCTCAGTCATCATAAAGCCCTGTCTCCCACGACGCGCACGGGTACCATCGCCCTTCCGTGACTGCAATTCTGAGCGAGTCTGCCACCTCCCTGCCCTGCCAAGCCCTCCCCTCTATTAAGCCTTTGGATCGCTCAGGTTGTCATTAGCTAATGCTCCTATACCCTCAGCATCTTTGAGTACTGTATTTTTTACCCTAAAAGAAGCAAGTATGCCCTGATGACATTGCATCTCTGCAGATGCTCATAAATCAGAGCCTGGAAGTAGAGAACCTGTCCTTCATATTTCTTTTCTTTTGCAGTTTCCAAACTATTCTCTATCCTTAAAAAACAAAAACAACTCCCCTCTAGTTTTGAAATACTAGAATAGAGAAGCATTTCCACTTTCTACTTTTGGGTTTAAGGAAAAAAGAGAATGAGAAACAAACAAAAAAAATGCAAATTCCATCTTAAGGAATATTAGGAGACATAGGTGACTTTGAACCGTAATATTTGAGGAGGGGACATCAATTTGAGCAGGAGAAGTCAGATAGTGGTTCTTCTATCCAGAAAGGGTGTCCCTGGCTGCCGATCTCAGGCAAAGCTCACTGGGCAGTTCAAAGTCAGTCGCATAACCCCAGAGGGCAGTATTTGTTGTTTTAGTTAGGATGAAGTTCAAGTGTACAGAACACCATAATCACAGCTTGCAGCTCACAGCTGGTCAGTGGCCCCGCTGATAGCAAGATGTCACGTTTGCTGTTCTCTCGTGTCTGGCTTCACCATTCTAGTGTGTGGACTTCATCATCGTGGTCACCTACTGACCCGAGAGCGTGCAGAGTCATCCGCCAGTAGATCCATGTTAGGGGCAGTGAGGAAAACAAGAGCTTTCTCTGGCTTTCTGTACTCTGTTAATGGAGTGTTTCCAGAATGTCCTTTCAACGTTAACCACTAAAAACCCAATGACATGGCCACCTCTAGCTGCAGGAGAATATAGGAAAAGCACTCTTTCGGCAGTGCTTTTTTAGTTTATATTGCTACCTCCAATAGACAGCAGTTCCGATGTAAGAAACAGAGCATGAATGCCAGTAGCAACTAGTGATTTTGTTATTTTTGTCTGGAATGGGGACGTATGAGGACTCGGTATGGGCACTGCTGGGTCACACTGGTAAGAAGGATGGAAGGCAGAGCTGGAAGAAATTGCACATATTGCTAGGGAGCAAATTGTGACTCGGGCAGAAAGGAAGGAAAAGAATTGACACTAAAAAGGTCGGAAACATCTGGTTACTTTCACTGGGGGTAAGAAAAGATTTCTTTTTTTTAATTAAAGAATTATTTTTACCTAATTTATTTATTATTGTTATTTTTTCCAATTTGCACACGTCTTTTGTACTTGATTTAATTCTGTATTACTCGTTGTAGCTCTTTCTGTGGGACAAGATGAGGAGGGGAAGACAGTGATTAGGATGACCCTGACCCTTTGTAAGCCTAGGCTAATGTGTGCTTGTATCTTGGGTTTGTTTGTTTGTTGGGTTTTTGCTGTAGGGTGCATGTGCTTGCCGTAGAGAGTCAGAGAGAGAGAGAGAGAGAGAGAGACAGAGAGAAGGAAAGTCAGAGACCAACCCCGCCAGGAGGGATGGCCATGCTGCAGCCTCTTCTCCTCCACTCTCCTCTCAGGGTTTTGGACATGCCATACTACATGCCTGGTGCGATTTTCAAGCCACTGGGTTCAGGACTCAGACCATGGTCAGCTACGTGGGAATCTAGCACCTTAACACCAGGCAACCTGCTGGCCTGTGTCTTAGTTCTTAACAAAAAAATGTAAGAACTTAAGAAAAATTGTTTTACATAGAAGAAAGCTTATAGAATAGGCTTTAAAGGAAGAATACTTTTATACAACTATAAAATGTGTTTGTACTTTAAGTATTATTGCAAAAGAGTCAAAAAGTTGAAAACATGAATACGTTTATAAAGTAAAAAGTACAATAAGCTTATTATTGAAGAAAGAAACATTTAACAAGGCAATTAGTGTGGGCTAAGTTACAGTCGTGCCCAGGCCTTCACACCTGCTTGCCGCTCACTCACTCGCCGCTCATCCGGGCACCAGTCCTGGAAGCCCAGTCACGGTCAGCGCCCTGTGAGGCTGTGCTACTTCACACCTGTCATAACATATTTTTACTGTACCTTTTCTACGTCTGGATATGCCCAGACGCCCGAACGCTCACCATCATGCTATACCCGCCAGCACTATTTAATGCAGGAACAGGCAGTGAGGGTGGTGGCCTAGGAGGTGGAGGCCGTGGCCTGTCTAGGCGTGGAGTAGGCCTTACCTTCCAGGTTAAAGTGGACTTGGGGCTCCTGCACCACAGCAACATCCTGGCCGAAGGAAGCACTTCTCATGACATAGTCCCTCGGTTAGGAGACGCATAACTGTGTTTAATCTACTGAAGATTCACCTTGCTCATGAGTAATAGTAAAGACGAAGTCAGGGACCAGAAGGTGGCACGGAGGTTAAAGAGGCTTGATTCCACATGGCTGACTCACGGTTCAAGCTACGGAGCAGGTGACTTGAAAAATCACGCTGGTCATCTGTACATGCGTGCCCACAATCCTGAGAGGAGAATGGAGGAGAAGGGACTGCAGCATGGCTATCTCTCCTGGAGAGTGATTTCTCATTTTCCCTCTCTCTCTGTCTGCCTCTCCCTCTTTCTCTGCAAAGTGCATGCGCTGTATGGCAGAAAAAAAAAAAAAAAAAAAGAAAAAAAAAAAAAAAGAAATGACCACTGATTTATACAAAGATGTTACAAAGAAAAAAGGATGAAAAGGATGAAAAATAAATTCAATAAAAAATAAAACAAATAAAGAATATTCAACAGAAAAATGTTGCCATGGATAAATAAAAATTATGACCAAACATATCACCATTATAAAAACTACCGTAATAAAGTGTCTCTAGAAAACAAGAATTAAAGAAGTGATATCTCAGAAGAAGCTGCTAGAACAAGCAGAACTCAGGGGAAAGATGAGAAAAAAGCAAGTTAAACAAAGGAACAGACAGAGCACTGTGAAGAAGTGGAGAGGCGCTGGAGATCCCAAACACAAATCTACATCATAATTTTAGAAAAGATTAGGACAAAAATAACAGATACAGAGGACAGAGGGAGTTTAAAATGCTCATACTTGGTGTTAACAATAAAGGTAACCTAAGTAAGGAAAAAGAGCCAATATGTAAGAATGTAACTTAGAGCATTTCAAAAATAAAATTTAAATCTTAGAAAAAGGTCTGGGCTAGGGTCAGGCAGAGCCAATATTTAAAAATGTAACTTAGAGCATTTCAAAAATAAAACTTGAATCTTAGAAAAAGGTCTGGGCTAGGGTCAGGAGGTGGCGTAGTGGATAAAGTGCTGACTCCTACGTGGCTGACCACAGTTCAAGTCCCAGACCCACTGACTTGAAACTCACACTGGGTGCATGTGCATGCATACCCAAGAGGAGAATGGAGGGGAAGGGGTTGTGGCATGGTACCCCTCCTGGGGAGCAGGGGCTGATTTCTTACTTTCTGTTTCTCTCTGTCTCTCCAGTGAGCACACATACTGTATGGCAAAAATCTATCCAAAAAAAAGGTCTGTACTAATATTTCAGGAAAAATCCCTTTTAGGTTTAAAAAAAAAAAAGGCATGGTATAGATTAGCATGAGTGGCTGGGGTGCTTTTTAAAAAAAAAAAAAAAATAAAAAAAATATTTATTTTTCTGATCTTATCTCTAAAAACTAGCAATAGTTTGCCTCAGGGAGGAGGATTCTCTTTTTCAACTGAGACCTCTAATTAACTACTCACCAAACTTCCACTTCTCTGTTCTATCGCAAAATACGGAAGTCTGCCTTTATCAGAGACGTGATTGGTGACCGGGGAAGTCAGGACACATTTTCTATACAAAAGTTCATCCTGACTTTCCCGATGACCTCGTACTGCCCTGACGTCCGCCATCTCTCTTTCAGGTCCAGTCAGTGATTCTCAACTAGGAGATATCTCTCTGATACCCCTGGGCACATTTGCAATGTCTGGGTATAGTTTTAGTTGTCCCAAGTGGCGATGGAGATCGTGTTCTACTGTCATCCGGTGGAATGCTAGCAGGGATCCTGCTAAGTATCTTGTCATGAAAAGGAGAACCCCCCACGGCCAAAATTGATCTGGTCCCAAATATCCATAATGCTGAGATGGAGGGATCCTGGTGTAAATGAGGGACAATGGGACGTAAGCAGAAGTGGTGCGCGGACCCTTCCGGCAGTCTCCTTAGGACAGAGGGCCATGCCCTCCTCTCCCTCCCCAGTTCTCTTAGAATGAAGAGGTGCTAAGTTTGAAGAGTCCTCTTGGACTACAGAGACAAAGGATAGTGGAGTAAGGAGCTGAAAGAGCCTGGGTCCCTATGTTCCTTCCTTCTTTGATTTAGTCCTTATTTTACTAAATATATTCTGTCTGTCTACTGCATATGGCATAGGGTGTGGCAGGTCATTGTAAGACTGGCTTTTCCTCTAAGTGAGGGGGAACTGCTGGAGAATTTGAAGGGGCCCAGTGTGATTCAGCGTTATAAAGGATTGCTCAGACTGCTGGGATAAACTAAATTGAGGATTGTGGAAGGAGGGAGCACACAGAATTATTGCAAATGTTGGGTAATCTATGATGGTGGCTTAGAGTGAGGTGATAATGTGAAGGAGGTGAGAAGATGTCTGATTCTGGATATATTTTGAAGGGAAGTCTGACAAGGCTGATTTGCTGATAAACTGAACTAATCTTAGAGACAGAAATGTCAGTGATGACGCCAAGGTTTTTGTCCAGAGCAGAGGAAGGATGGGATTGATTGTCGTGTATTGAGATGGGAGGATGCAGAAGGGGGAGGTCTGGCTTTGGAAAAGTTATGTTAGAGAGGTTCGTTAGAAATACAGGGGCCAGCAGGTGGTGTGAAGGCACTGGACTCCCACATGGCCGACCCTGTTCAAGTCTCAGAGCTGGCGGCTTGCTTTCTCACTTTCCCTCTCTCTCTTTGATGACTGTCGGAAGTTAAAACAATTAATAATAATAAATATAACAAGTAATTCTTTAAAAGAGAAATATAAATTAGGTAGTTGACTCATAAGTCGAACTACATAGAATTATCCGATTTGGATCTATAAAAGTGGTAGTTTTATGTGGATCAACCTATAAAGTCTGGAGCTCAGAGGGGAGTCCTGAGCTGGGTTTATGTGATTTAGAGCCATAGGCATTTAGATACCCCTTGAAACTATGAGATAGGGTGACCACCTCAGGGCATGCTTGTAGATAGACCCTGCTAATTCAAAAGCAATATGTTAGTAGAATTGCCCCCTTTAGAGTGGGGAAACATTTTCCTCAGACCCAGAGAAAGAATGATCATTTTTGCATCTGTGGGCACCATCCTTTTTTGGTACTGATGGTTGAATTGCGTCAGGATGGGGCTGCTCTTTTGCTGGGTATGCTACATGAGGTCGTGTTCAATTGGCAGATACAAGTGACCAACATTGGATTTGTTTCAATTCATTTATATTCTGAGCACTTGCAAACACTTCTCACCCCCCTTTTATCCTGACATTGAAAAATTCTTTATTGCAATGTAACATGTGTGTGGAAGAGTGATCTTAAGCAGACAGCGTAGTGAATTTTCACCAAGTAGCCGTGTAAGTGCAATCGGTATCCAGATGACAAGTGCATTTGCACCCTCTTGGCCTTCACTATCCCCACAGGCGTAATTGCTGTCCTAACGGTTAACATCATTGTAGTTTTCCATCGTAAAAATTATGCTATTGATGATGTTTGGGGTTTTTCTAGTTTTGGACAGTTACAAATAATGCTGTTAGAATCACTCTTGGTCATGTCTTTGGATGAATATATGTATTTCTTTTTGTTGGATGTCTGCCCAAGGGTGACACTTATGGGTCAGAGGACACTCATAATTCAGGTTTAGTAGATGGAGCTAGTTTCTTCAAGGCATTTGCATCCATGTATCCTCTCGCTAGCAGTGCATGAGACTTCTGGATATCCCACACATGCCGTTCTGTGCTTTTCTTCTTAGCCACATGGTCGTTTTAATTTGTATTTTATTTTATTATTTTATTTAACTTTATTTATTCATTCCAATTTGATATGAGAGGAAGAGAGAAAGAGAGAGAGAGAGAGAGAGAGAGAGAGAGAGAGAGAGAGAGAATGAGAAAGCAAACCATCAGGTCTGGGACTTGAACCACAGTCAATGTGGGAGTCCAGTGCCCCTAACCACCATGCCACTTGACAGTCCCTTAATTTGTATTTTCTGATGTCTAATACATTTCTTTATATGTATATTGGCCATTTAGATAGTCTCTTTTTTAAAGTTTTTGTGTTATTATTTTGCTCACTTTTCTATTGAGTTATCCATTTATTTCTTGTAAATAGTCTTTATATAAGTCCTATGTAGGATATATGCATTTCAAATAGCATTCCCACTTTAAAGGTTTTTTTATTTTTTGAGAGGTTTTTGCCATAGGGCGCGTTGTGGGCTTGCCAGACAGAGAGACAGAGAGACAGAAAGCGAGAAATCACCCCCCGGGGGGATGGCCACGCTGCAATCCCTTCTCCTCCATTCTCCTCTCGGGATCTTGGGCACACACGCACACGCACCCAGCATGAGTTTAAGCCACCGGGTCCGGGACTCGAACCACAGTTGACTACATGGGAGTCCAGCGACATAGCCATTACACAAACTGCTAGTCCCTAAAGTGTGTATTTTTGATGAACAGAATTTCTTAATTTTTATAGCATCTAATTTATTACTTACTTCTTTGTTTAGTGTATTTTTGTCTTGTTTAGTAGACATTTGCTGGGCTGTCTCCATGACCTGGTGTTAGGCAGCTGGATCTCACATGACCACATGTATGACTCAAGTCCTAGAACTTCCAGCTTGAGAAACATGCCTGGCACATGCGTGTGTATGCCTCAGATCCTCGGAGGTGGGCGAAATGGAAGGGAAGGGATTGCGGTGTGCTCATTCACTGCAGGGGTACTTTCATCCTCTCCTTCTCTCTCTGGAGAGTGCATGTACCTTCTAGAAAAAAAATTGCTTACTTCAAGGTCGCGAAGATTTTTGTCCTTTGCTTTCCTTTAAAATATGTAGTGTTACCTTTCATGTTGTTCCCCACAACCTATCTGTAATTGAGTTTTGTGTATGGAGTAAGTTACAAATCAAGCTTCATTTCTTTTGGGTATCCAAATGACCAAGCATTATTTACCAAAATGACCACCCTCTCTCTGGCATTGTGATGGCAGGAGTGAGTGAGTTATTATAAGATTACCCTCTCTCTGGCATTGTGATGGCAACCTTTGTCAGGAGTGAGTGAGTTATTATAAGATCACCCTCTCTCTCTTGCATTGTGATGGCACCCTTGTCAGGAGTGAGTGAGTTATTAGAAGTTCTGGTCTGTGATCCTCTCTTCTCTTCTTGCATCTATGCTGCCCTGCTAATTTCTGTAGCTTTACAAGGTCTTGTATGCTAAGTCTTAGTCTCTGATGTCTTCCAAACCTTTTCCTTTCCTTCATTGTCTTGACTATTCTTAGTCCTTTGTTTTCCATAGAAATTTAAAAATAAGGTTGTAAATTAAAAAAAAAAAAGCTAAACAGTTGGGATTCAGTTTCTGACACAGATTACTTCGAATCTACAAATCACTTTGTGGAGAATTGCCGCATTTTCGGTATTGAATCATTTAACAAGCCTAGGATATCCTTCAATTTATCTAGGTCTTATTAAATTCCTTTCAATATGTAGTAGTTTCCTCTGCATAAGTCTTACACATCTTTTGTTCTAGGTAGTCTTCGGCATGTTAACAGTGTCTATTTGAGAATTTGATTTTCTTACCTTCGGTTTGATCTCTGGTTCAAATCCTGAAAGTTCACAAGATTAGGATTCATTCTTTCTTTTCTCACACAGTGGCAGAAAGAAAAGGTGAGGGCAATAAAGAGACAGAGAAAGGAGAGACAGAAAGCAATTTACTCGGCAGGATAAAATCTAGAGCCATTTTGAAAATGGACTGAAATGATGCAGGCTCATGCGAGGGCCCTTGAAACATCTCCATGGTAACTACTGCCTGCCAAGTCCCAGACGCGATGGGAGTCTGTGATAACATGCCCATGTCGTTTACTATGGCGCTGGTTTGTTCTGCGGAGAGGTGAAGCTACTGCTCAGAACAGCCTTTTAAGTGATGCCAGCTCTAATCCCCCCCCCCTTTTTTTTTTCCCATTCTGGTTTGAATTGGTTGCTTTTGGTTTTCCTGTCTGCTTCCACAGACTCCCTGGGATCAGATTTCGTCCCTGCCAGTGAGATCACTGCAGCCTACAGAGGAATGCTCCAGACCCTCCGCAGGAACCGGGGCCCTTTCCTTGCTGTACCCCGTAACCTCTAAGAAGCAGAGGGCTCCTCCTCTCCCCTTGGCTTCCTCCAGCGTGTTAATTATTCCCAGCTGTCAGGTGAGAATGGCAATACATACCAGTCAGGGTCTTTGAATACAAACACAACCTCAAACTTTGGCATTTGTGCCTTCTTGTTTCTTAGCCAGACTGCCCGGGCAAATGCTACCCAACAGGGATAGTCAAGATGGATATCGCAGTTTCCTAGAGACCTGAGGCTGTGGTGTGGTAGACAGTGTCTCATGATGTGAGCTGAATTTTTGGTTGTCGCTCATTAGTGTAGCAGATGCATTAATGTTTGCCTCCTAGCACTGATCACCTTCCTTCTTAAACAGGACTCCTACTTACTATTTTTCCTCTCTTTCCTGGGGAGTCACTTCTGCACTCTCACTCTGTTCACTTTAGATGGTGTTGACGTAGCCCTGGCTCCACGGGGAGGCATTAGTGAGCTTGGACAACCAGAGATGGGTCCTCTTCATGGAAATTCCTTTAGGGAAGGCCTACTGCCCAATCAGCCATTAGGACACTGCCAAACACTTCCCGGAATGTTGGAGGAAAAGCCCCTGCCTTTGGGGCTGAACTTAATCCCCAGAGGTTTGTTCTGAAATGCAGGCAGCCACCCTGTCACCAAGCAGAGCTGGAGCGAGAAGTCAGTGTGAAGAGCAGAGCTGAGGGACAGGGAGAGGCAGGCACTGGGGACCTTCTTTGAGCCCCTAAAGTTGAGATCTTAGAATTTTAACTTTTGGGAGCCAGGGCATTTTCTCTTTTGTTCAAACCAGATCAGGGTTTATTGTGTGTGTGTATGTGTGTGTGTGTGTGTGTGTGTGTGTTTAACTGATACAGTGGCAGTGAATAGAAAGAAGAGATTTAGAGTCCCAAAAACTTTGTGTAGAATTCCTTTACATGAGTCCCTACTTGATTCCTGACAATGTTCTTCTGTGTGTTAAGATTGCTGAAAATGAAACGCAATGATTTTTACTACTATGTAGCTGCATTTTAAAAGTATTCAAATCCACATTGTCCTCTGTCATTGTTTGCTTAACTTCCAGAAGGCACGTGTATGCACCTGTGGGAGAGAAGGGGAGAGCAAGCAGCCCCCAGTGGCCCACAGCTGTACCACAACCCTTCCTCAATCCCGACGGGATTTGGGGCAAGCCACCAGGGATGGGACTTGAACTGCAATCGCCCACGTGGGACCTGGCTCCCTTAACCTGTGTACTATGTGGCCAGCCACCTCTGACCTTGATAAAGCCAGCAGTTACACACGGGCCAGAACTCTTGTGTGAGTATAAAGAGATGCAATACTGCTTTCACTGCATGAAGCAGAACAGTGTGACGTAAGGAACTGGGCTCTTCCACTTTCCCACGTTGCTGAGTGTGACCTTCGACAGGTCCCTGCAAGAGTACGTCTCAGTTGTTAGAAAAACGGGGCTAATGATACCTGCCCTGCCTCAACAGAGCTATTTTGAATAAGGAATTTTTCAAGGGACCAGCAGATGGCATAATGGTTACATCCCACTTAGTTGACTCCCACTTAGCTGACTGCCTGGACCTGGCGGCTTAAACTCACAGGTGCCCAAAATCCCGAGAGGAGGACGGAGGAGAAGGGGTTGTGGTGGGGTGATTTCTCGCCTTCAGTCTTTCTTTCTCTGTCTCTCCAGTGAGCGCACATGCTCTATAGGAAAAATCTCTAAGGAGAGAAAAAAAGGATCTTTTCAAATATAATATTTTATTATTAGTCTTATAAAAGCAAGATTCAAGAATGATTTTAAACATGTCCCATTGAAATGGTAAAACTTATTTATGTAAAAATTCTTAAAATGTTTACTTCTATTTCTAATCTAGGTATTAGTATATTTTTCTCAAGGCAGACTTAATTCATCAGGTTTTGCTTTACCGAGGTTTGGCAAACAAACCAGAGTGGGTTTATAATCTCATAGACACACTAAGGGAAGATTTCTCATTAAATTAGTGGTCTACTTGAATAAAAAATGTGAAGAGCCCACCTACTCAAAACTCTCCAATTCCTTTGAATCTCAGGTTTCATTGTCTCAGGTCCAGGTCCAGGTCCAGGACTTGAACCACCATTGGAACTCTGAGTTTTTTTTTTTAATTCATTATTATTATATTCTTATTCTTATTATTTATTTTTTAAATTTTGACCAGAGAGACAGAGGGAGAGAGAAAGGGAAAGTGAGAAAGCAAGTCACCAGGTCCAGGATTAGAACTGTGGTCAGCCATGTGGGAGCCCAGCACCTTAGCCACCATGCCACCTGCCAGTTCCATGAAGGAACCCTGATTACTGAACTGATAAGCACATGCCAGTCTCATGATGAGGGATGTTGGGAGCTGGCTTACTCGTACTGGAGCAGGAAGGAGCCTGCTTTCCTCCTGCTGAGTGCGGACCCAGAAGTGTCTGCAGTTGTCTGTGGAGGCCAGATTGCTCTGACATGAGAGGAGGCTATGGAGGAAGGAGTCACTGAGAAGAGCAGAGGGAACCGGGAGAGAGAATCTGGACTTGGGTGACATCACTCTGCTTCTGGGCTTCCAAATATATATATTCTTGCACTTTCTTATTATTTAAACTACTTTCAGCCAACATTTTCTCTTATGTGTAGCCAAAGATAGTCTCAATGAGAATATTTTTAGATCATCTCTGAGAAACCTTGAGTTAAAACTATAGCAAAAACTATGTGTTGGGGTGCTGAGTTCTTATCTTTGTTAATCTGGATTCAAACATTTTTCTTTTTCTTTCTTAAGAACGGAAGGACCAACAGATAGTGTAATAGTTATGTCACTGAACTCCCATGTAGTTGACCACGGTTTGATTCCCGGACTTGGTGGCTTAAAACTCCCGCTGGATGCATATGCGTGCGTGCCCAAAATCCCAAGAGGAGAATGAAAGAGAAGGGATTTCGGAGTGACCATCGCCCCTGGAGGATGATTTCTCGCATTCTGTCTGTTTTTTCAGTAAACGCATGCACCCTCTCTCAAAAAAGGAAGAAAAACAGAAAGAAGTTGAAATTAAGGGATTGCTATTAAAAATAATGTATTTTAGAAGGCGCTTATTTTATTTAAGAGCTGCTTACGGGCAGTCAGTCTGGAAGCTCTGGGAAATGGAGGCACCAGATTAAGCAATTAAAATACAGGATGCCCACGTTACACTACCTGACTGCAACATGTGCTGCAAAACGGTAGTAACCAAAACAACATAGTATCGACAAAAGATCCAGACCCATAGGAAAACAGAACAGAATAGAGAATATATATATATATGTATATATATGAATATATATGTATATGTATACATATAACTGATTCCTGATTTTCTTTTCTTTCTTTCTTTCTTTTTTTTAAAAATCATTTAGGGCTGGCAGGTGGTGTGGCTGTTAAGGGTACTGGATTCCCACATGGCTGACGGTGGTTCAAGTCCTGGACCTGGCAACTTGCTTTCTCACACTCCTTCCCTCTCTCTCTCTTTCTTTCTCTCTCATTCTGTCCCTCGCTGGTCAAATTGAAATAAATAAATAAAAGATAAAATAATTCTTTAAAATAAAAAAGCATTTTTTAATATATTTATTGTGATTTTTTAAGCCACAAGGTCTGGGACTCAAACCACAGTTGGCCATGTGGGAAACCAGTACCTCAACCACAACATCATCTGCTGGTCCCCATAGGTAACCGATTTCCAATAAAAGTGCCAAAAACACTTATTGGAGAAAGAACAGTCTTCAATAAATGGTGATGGAAAAATTAGATATACACAGGCAAAAAAAATCTAGACTCCTCTCTCATCAGATACAAAAAAAAGTCAACTCAAAATGGATTAAAGACTTAAACATCAGATGTGATATGATTAAAGTACAAATGAATGTATATGAAAAATGTCTATACTGCCTGAGAAGACTTCATATAATTCATAGGAAATAGAATTAAAGTACACATTAACTTTGGTACTCCCTCCCCAAAAGGGAAATAAACCCATGTATAGATTTTTATAAATATATAATATTATATATTTATATAATATATTTTTTATAATACTTTTCATGAACAGTTTGAAGACATTGTATACAATAGAATACTATTTAATCACTTCAAAAGAATGAAGTCCCGTCATTAGAGCCAACATGGACAAACCTGGATGGCGTTATGTGAAATAACCATACACAGAAAGAGAAAAATTGCATATTCTCACTCACATAGAAGCTAAAAGTTGACTCACAGATGTAGAGAGTATAATAGTGATTACTAGAGGGTGAGTTCTAGGGGAGGAGGGAATAATGAAGAGTTGTTTAATGATACAAAATTAAAGTTAGATAAGAGAAGGAAGTTCATGTGTGTGTGTGTTTAAAAACTATTTATTTTATTTAGTATCATTATTATTATTTTTAATTTGACCAGAGAGAGAAAGGGAAAGTGAGTAAACAAGTCACCAGGTCCAGGACTTGAACCGCAGTCAGCCATGTGGGAGTCCAGTGTCTCAATCACCATGCCACCTGCTGGCCCCATTTTTTTCAAAAGAGACTTTGCTATAGGACATGAACACTTGCTGGAGAGACAGAGACAGGAAGGCAGAAAGCGAGAAATCACTCCCCAGGGAGTATGGCTACACTGTAATCCTTTCTCCTCCATTCTCCTCTTGGGATTTTGGGCATGCATATACACGCACCTGGTGTGAGTTTTAAGGTGCCAGGTCTGGAACTCAAACTATGTTCTATTACATGGGAGTCCAGTGACTGCTGGTCCCAGAAGCTTGTGTGTTTTATAACATAGCGAGGTAACTGTAGTTAGCAATAATTTCCTTACAATAATTTAATTTAGTATATATCAAAATACTTAAAAGAGAGAAACTGTGGTAATGATAAGTGTTTGAGATGATGGATATACTAACTACTATGATTTGATCATTACACATTGTATTCATGGTCTGAAAAATCACACTGTGCCACATACATATATCCAATTATTATTTGTGAATTGACAATCTAAAAAATTGGCCAGAGGGCAGATCAGTGGTAATACAACTGGACCCACACGGGAAAGTTCTGGGTTGGCATCCTAGAGCCTCCCTGAGTGTGCTGGGTACATGCCCACAGTCCAGCCAGTCATGACTGGGGGTGGATTGCTGCATAGAGACCATGTTGGGGGTACTCCTCTCTCTCTCTCTCTCTCTCTCTCTCTCTCGGAAACAAATAAATAAAATAGACTTAACAATACAAGATATGCAGTTAAATTTGAATTTTAGATAAATAATACATATTTGTATTGAATGGAACACACTTATATAAAAACATTATTGTTTATATAAAATTTAAGCATTTTCAGCCAAATCAGGAACTAGTAGATGGCTGCATATATGTGCATACCCAAAATCCTGAGGAGAATGGAAGAGAAGGGATTGCAGCATGGCCATCCCTACTTGGGGGGGTGATTTCTTGCTTTCTATCTCTCTGTATCTCTCTATCTCTGGTGAGTGCACATGTCCTATAGCAAAAAAAAAAAAAAAACCTCTCTAAAAATTTTTTTCAGCCAAATCAATGATTAAAATACTTTTAAAGGTATGCATACAGTTGTGAAAACACATGTATGGGTTCAGTGGGGGAAAAAATTGCTTCCCTTTATTTTGTGCCTGGGCATATTGCTAGCTTAATTCGCATCCTGATTATTTTAAATAAGATGATGCTTAAGACAAACTTAGAAAACAAGTCTTTTATATGAGTCTTTGAGGTCCAGGGTGAAGGAAATATTTTCACAGAGTCACCCATGTCACACCACATAAGCAAATATTTTACTGATTAAAAAAATTATCATTATTATAACATTTTTCTTTAGGGCACATGTGCTCACCAGAGAGAAACGGAGAGAGAGAGAGAGAAAGTGAGAAAGCAAGCCACCAGGTCAGTGACTTGAACCATGGTAGGTGGGAGTTCAGCTCCTTAACAACCAACCACCTGTCAGACCCCATACTGATTCTAGATAAATGTGAGTCTGTGCTAAGTTGGTACATACTGAAGGACTAAGTCAGGAAACTCAGGATTTGTGAACGGGTGCTATGGGGATGAGTAGAGCTATGAAGGGGAGACAGAATTGGTCAAGGGTGGAAAGTTGAACAGAAATATTTAAGGAGTGAAAAGGGTAGGTCCTCTGAAAATCTGCCCAAAGCATCTAGGTATCTGACCAACTTTTGGGTTCATTCACTTAGAACATGGTTCCCATGTCAGGGTGCAGAGTCAGAAAGAACATAGTTATACTCAGAATTCCCAGTAGGTGACCCTGGTCTTTCTTTCTTTTTTTAAAAAAATTAATTTATTATTATTTTTATATTCAGTCACTACACATCATTTAGATTGTAAAGAGAATTTACTCAACATGAAATATACCTCAGACCAGTCTAGCTGAGAATACCAGACATGTCATCATCAACAGGTAATAAACCTTTTCTGTGTCCCACAAATGTCTTCTCTCTCTATTTTTTCCCCAAATTTCCTTCCCTACATTCTTCCCCTCTCCCATTCTCCCTCAAGTTTGTCCCCAATGTCCATAAAAATAGGTACGGACAGTCAGAGTATATGTTAAGTGGAGATGTACAATGTCTCTCTTTCATAGCCTGAATTGCTTCACTCACCAACAAATCTTCCATATTAATTCACTCTCTATCAAATGCCAGGTCTTGTTTTTTTATGGCTGAATGGTACTCTATGGAGTATATGTGCCACACTTTTTCAATCTGTTCATCTGTTTGTGGACATTTGGGTTGGTTCCATGGTTTGGCAATTGTGAATAATGCCGCAATAAACATAGATGTGCAAGTACTTTTCTGACTGAGCATTCTCCTGTCCTTTGGGTAGATACCCAGGAGTGGAATTGCTGGATGATATGGTAGTTCTAGTTGAAGGGCTTTGAGGAACCCCCCTATTGTTCTCCATAGTGGCTGGACCACTTTACATTCCCATCAACAGTGTAGGAGTGTTTGCCTTTCACCATGTCCCCTCCATCACTTATCATTTTTTGTTTTTTAATATTCACCATTCTGACTGTGGTTAGGTGGTATCTCATGGTTTTGATCTGCATCTCCCTCATGATGAGAGATGTTGAGCATTTTTTCATATGTTTTTTGGCTGTTCGTATGTCTTCCTTAGAGAGTTGTTTATTCAGCTCATTTTACCATCTTTTAATTGGGTTAATCGTTTCCTTCTGGGTAAGACACTTGTTACCAGTCTCTTATCTGAGACACAGTTAACAAAAATTTTCTCCCGTTCTGAGAACTGTCAATTCACACTGATTATGGTGTACTTTGCTGTGCAGAAACTCCTTAGTCTAATGTAACCCCACCTGTCTGTTTTGGAGATTATTGGCTGTTCTTTGGGGGTCTTGCTTAAGAAGTCTTTGCCTACTCCAGTATCTCCCAGAGTTTCCCCAGTATTTTCCACCAGCAGTTTCATAATTTGCACTCTTAGGTTTAGATCGTTGATCCACCTTGAGTTGATTTTTGTTAATGGTGGCAGATAGGGGTTCAGATTCATCTTTCTGTAGGTGGATACCCAGGTTTTCCAGCACCATTTGCTAGATAGGTCTTCCTTTTCCTACTGGATTGACTGATACCCTCTGTCAAAGATCAGTTGGCTGTTTGTTTTGAGGTTTATTTCTGGAGTCTCTACTCTCTTCCATTGGTCCTCATGTCTGTTTTTGTGCCAATACTATGCTGTCATGATTGTCACAGTTTTGTAATATATTTTTAGGTCAGGGAGTGAGATGCCACCCACTCTACTCTTGCATAGGATGGCTTTAGCAACACAGGGTCTCTTGTGATTCCAGAAAAAGTCTATGATTGTCTTTTCTAGATCTGTGAAGAATGTCTCTTGTAACATTATCAGGATTGCATTAAATATGTAGATTAATTTGAATAGGATTGCTATTTTGATTATATTAATTCTGCCAATCCAGGAACATGGGATGTCCTTCCAATTTTTGTGTCATTTTTGATTTTTTAAAAAATATTTTCCGGGGGAACCAGCAGTTAGCGGAATGGCTATGTCACTGGACTCCCACGTAGTCGACCGCGGTTCGCGTCCTGGACCCAGTGGCTTGAAACTCATGCCGGGCATGTGTGCATGCGTGCCTAAGATCTCGAGAGGAGAATGGAGGAAAAGGGATTGCGGCGTGGCCATCCCCCCGGGGAGATTTCTCGCTTTCTGTCTCTCTGTCTCTCTCTGTCTGTCTGGCGAGCGCACGCGCCCTATAGCGAAAACGTCTCCAAAAAAAAAAAAATTCCGGGACCAGCAGTTAGCGTAATGGTTATGTCGCTGGACTCTCACGTAGTCGACCGCGGTTCGCGTCCTGGACCCAGTGGCTTGAAACTCATGCCGGGCATGTGTGCATGCGTGCCTAAGATCTCGAGAGGAGAATGGAGGAAAAGGGATTGCGGCGTGGCCATCCCCCCGGGGAGATTTCTCGCTTTCTGTCTCTCTGTCTCTCTCTGTCTGTCTGGCGAGCGCACGCGCCCTATAGCAAAAACTTCTCCAAAAAAAAATTTTTTTTTCCCATAGTTTTCCTTATAGCCAAGTCATAGCAGGTATAAAGAATTTGTTCATCTTGTCCAGGTTTTCTTGTTTGTTGGCATAATGTCACTCATAGTGACTCTAATGATGTTTTGTATTTCTATTATGTCTGTTGTAATGTTGCTTGATTCATTGTGAATTTGATTTATCTGGTTTCTTTCTTTCTTTTTAATTATTCTAGCTAATGGTGTGTCAATCTTGTTTATTTTTTCAAAGAACCAGCTTTAGCTTTCATTTATTTTCTGTATAGTTTGTCTATTTTCTATTTCATTTATTTCTGCTCGAATCTTTATTAATTCTTTTCTCCTGGCATTTTTTGGATTTTTTTGGGTTGTTTTTCCAATTCCCTAAGGCATGGCATTAGGTTGTCCTTTTGCCACCTTTCCATCTTTTCCTGTACACACTAATTACTATGAATTTCCCTCTCATGACTGCTTTGTAGTGTTCCATAGATTATGGAAGCTCATGCACTCATTATCATCTGTTTCCATGAATCTTTTGATTTCAGTCTTAATCTCTTCAGTAGTGATGAAGTCATTCAGAAGTAGGTTATTGGGAACCAGCAGTTAGCGTAATGGCTATGTCACTGGACTCCCATGTAGTCAACCGCGGTTCGTGTCCCGGACCTGGTGGCTTAAAACTCACGCTGGGCACGTGTGTGTGCATGCCCAAGATCCTGAGAGGAGAATGGAGGAAAAGGGATTGTGGCGTGACCATGCCCCCTGGGAGGTGATTTCCTGCTTTCTGTCTCTCTGTCTCTGTCTGTCTGTCTGGTGAGCGCACGTGCCCTATAGCAAAAACCTCTCCAAAAAAAAAGAAGAAGTAGGTTATTTAGTTTCCATGTATTTGTGTATTTTTGAGGTTTTTTCCTGAGATTAATATCAAGTTTAATTCCATCATGGTCAGAGAAGATGCTGGATGTAATTTCTATGTCTTTGAATCTGTAAAGGTTGTTTTGTGCCCCATTATGTGGTCAGTCTTTCAGAAGGTATCATGGGGGCTGAGAAAAATGTATATTTAGTGTTTTTTTGGGTGGAATGTTCCATAGATGTCTGTCAAGTCCATCTGATTTATGGTATCATTTAGGTCCTGTATCTCTTTGCTTGTTTTTTTGTCTCATTGATCTGTTTAAAGGAGATAATGGGATGTTGAGATCTTCAACAATAAGTGTGTTACAGTCTATATTTTCTTTTAGATAGCAATCTTTCCTTTATATATTTGGATGCTCCTGAGTTGGTTGCATAGATATTCATAAGCATTATATCTTCTTGAGGAATTAGGCCTATTACTACTATATAATGTCCTTTGTCTCTTTTAAACCCTATTTTGTCAGAAATCAGTATAGTGACTCCCACTCTTTTTTTTGGTTTCCATTTGCATGAAAAACTTTTCCAGCCCTTCACTTTTAATCTCTGCACATCTTTATCCATGAGATGGTTTTCTTAAAGGCAGCAGAGGGAGGGTTTCTTTCTTTTTTTTTTTTTTTTTTGAGAGGTTTTTGCTATAGGGTGCGTGCGCTCGCCAGACAGACAGAGAGAGACAGAAAGTGAGAAGGCCACGCTGCAATCCCTTCTCCTCCATTCTCCTCTCAGGATCCTGGGCACACACGCACATGTGCCCGGCATGAGTTTAAGCCACCAGGTCTGGGACTTGAACCGCGGTTGACTGCGTGGGAGTCCAACGACATAGCCATTACGCTAACTGCTGGTCCCAAGGAAGGGTTTCTGATTTTTAATCCATTCAGCCAGTCTGTGTCTCTCGATCCGAGAATTTAATCCATTAATGTACAATGTAATTATTGATATTTCCAGACCTGTTCCTCACATTAAATTGGCCATATTTTGATTATTTTTTGTTCTCTTATTGCTGTCTGTCTTTAGTTTTCTTGGTATATTACTTCTTTCAGAATTTCTTGAAGAGTTGGTCTGGGGTTGATAAGTTTTTTTAGGTTTTGTTTATCCAAAAATGTTTTATCTTTTTTTCCCACATGAAGAATAATCTTGCCCAGAATAGTATTCTTGTTTGAAGTTGTTTTTCATTTAACACTCTGAATATATTTCTCCATTCTTTCCTTGCAGTGTATCTGATGAAAGGTCTGGTGTTAGCCTGATATAAGTCTTTGTAATTGACTTGATGTTTCTCTCTTGCCAATCTTAGTATCTCATCATCTTTGTCTTTGTTTTTGTGTTTTTTTTTTTTTTGGAGAGGTTTTTGCTATAGGGCACATGCGCTCGTCAGACAGAGGTAGAGAGACAGAAAGCGAGAAATCACCCCCCAGGGGAGATGGCCACGCCGCAATCCCTTCTCCATTCTCCTCTCAGGATCTTGGGCACGCATGCACATGCACCAGGCATGACTTTTAAGCCACCAGGTCCGGGACGCGAACCACGGTCAACTACGTGGGAGTCCAACGACATAGCCATTACGCCAGCTGCTGGTCCCAGTATCTCATCTTTATCTGCGGTTTTGGCCAACCTGGCTATGATGTACAATGAAGAGGATCTTCTAGGGTTGATTCTATTTGGAGTTCTTTGTATTTCTTAGATCTGAATGCTTGAGTGTCTCTCTAGATTTGGAAAGTTTTCTTCTAGGATTTTATGGAAGAAATTATCAATGCCTTTATAAGTTTCTTCAACTTCTGAGATTCCAATTATGCAGATGTTTGGGTGTTTCATGGTTATCTAGTGTTTCTCGTATATTATCCTCAGTTTTCTTGCTTGTTTTCTCAGTATTTTTGATAATTTTTCTCGGTCATTGGTTTTGTCTTCTACATTTCAAATTTTATCTTCTGCATGGTCTAACCTGCTTTTAATACTTTAAAGGGAGGTTTTGATTTCCTGTATTACAGCCTTCATATCTAACAGTTCTGTCTGATCCTTTCTTATGGTGTCCAATTCTTCTTTCATATCGTGGAAGGACCTCATCTCTTAGAGCTCAATATCTCTTTGCTCTTGCATCTCACAGAGTTTCATTACCATAAATATTCTAAATTCTTTTTCTGACGTTTCAGTAATATCCTCTAATGTTTCCTACTTGGAGACCAGGTACAGTGTTCCCTCTCTGGAGATGTATTACTTGATTCTCTCATCCCTAAGGCCTTCTCTGATTTTTAGTCATCTGGTAATGTGTTCACTTTTGGCTAATTTGTTGGAGAAGGACTCTGTGATCGTAAGTGCATATTTTTCCCCTACTGTGAAATAGTTTAAATAGTCTGGTGCTCATTTCTCCCTTCTACTGTGTCCTCCCATGTGGTAACCACAGGAGGGGTTTTGAAATTGGATTTATGAAGGGAAATTTCACTCTTTTTAGAACATGTATAGTGAGGGGCAAAGAATTCTCTAAATCTCTCACTATTCCGATGTTTAGGTACTTCGCACCTAGACTTCTGTAGGCAGTGCGTAAGGGCGGAGCAGTAAAACAGGAAAGTAAGGTGAAAGAAAAAGAAAGAAGGAAACAGAAATAGGAAGAGAAACCAAAGTAAAAAGGAGGAAAGAACTGGTACGAAAGAGGAGAAAAAAGCAGGAAACATGTGGCAGAAATAAAGGTTGATTTAAAACCGGAAAACCGTGCAGCATGGTTAAGCAGAGGCAGAGATGGAGGTGCCAGCAAGGATTCTGTTCTATGTGAGGGAAGAAGAGGCAATAGCAGGATAAAGGCACAGGGGACAGAAAGCTGTTTTTAAAAGAGAAAAAAAAAATTAGAGGGGACAGAAAAGAACAAGAGGGAGAGAGGGAGACTTTGCCCGCTTGACTAGCACTGGGGTCTGGAAGTGGAACCCTCGGGAGCTTCAGAGCCGATTAACGGAACCTAGAAAGGGCGGCACAGGCAGAGTTGGAGGTTCCTGGATGGATTCTGTCCTGACTAGCACTGCGGTCTGGAAGGGAGACCCTGGGGGGCTTCACAGCTGTGACGCCGGACCCAGAAAGGGCAGCAGAGGGAAAGAGAGACTGTTCTTTAACCTGGAGACACCAGGAAGCCATGGGCCTGCGTTCCCGTCACCCCGCCTGGGGGTACAGGGATTTCCAGAATGAGAGTGACGGGGCGTAGAACTGCACGTGTTGCATAGAGCCCGTGTGGCACAGCGACTTCATTGTCAGTTCAATACCCCTCTTAGAGCTGTGCTCTGGAGGTCAGACATTTGCTATATTTCTAAAGAGGGATTTAGATCAATCTCATCCCAGTTTGTGGGCCACTATGGGACTTTCAAATTCTTTCTGTTAATTCTCTTTTAATGTTAAAATGGACAATATTCATCATCCTGAAAACAGAAGCTCTGAAAAGACAAAACACTTGTTTCTTTGAAATTGACTGTTTTAAGTAAGGAACAATTAGTGATGTTCCTTGTAAAGATTGGATCAATGAAGATATGTAAAGTGTGTGATCTGAGTTTAACACAACCACACCCTAAATATTTTTAGATTACATTATGAATAGTAAGAATTTATATTTATTCATATATTTTTTAGAGAGAGATTTTTGCTATAGGGCATGTGCACTCATCAGAGAGACATAGAGAGACAGGGAGATAGAAAATGATAAATCACGCCCCCCTCCCAGGAGTTACACTGTGGTCCCTTCTCCTTCAGACTCCTCTTGAGATCTTGGGCATGCACGCACATGCGCCTGGTGTGAGTTTCAAGCTGCCGGGTCCAGGCCTCAGCTGCAGTCAACTACATGGAAGTTCAGTGATGTAACCATTACGCCATCTGCGGATCCCAGAATTTATCTTTATAGTAATAGCCCTCGGATGCTGCAGGTTCCTGAAGCTTAGAAGTAAATAACTCTCAAACGGCTCCTGTTCCCACCTCTTTTTCTCTGGTCTAGTCCAAATCACGATTTTGCACTTGAATTCTAGGGCAGCCTCCTAACTGGTGTCCTTCTAGAAATTTTGTCTTCCTGTAAGTGATTGTTGACATGGCAGCCAGAGTAAAATTATGCACTTATTCTTGTGGGATTCTATTAACTAAGGAACTGTCTATCAGAGAGTCTTGCTCACTGTACCTCCTCACTCAATCCTCGCTCTCTGCTCACCTCGCCCACCAGCCATTTGAGCTGTAATAATAAAGAAGCACCTACAGCCTGTCTTCCTCCGCATCGTCATCTTTTGTCCACATTTTCCAAGTTTTATTAGGACCGAATCCAAACTCCCTAATGATCATGCTCTTCCTTTGCTTATTTTAGAAGACTCATCTCTAACCAATTCTCTCTTTGTATTCAATACTCCAATAAATAAATAAATAAATAACAAGCGAACTTCTTCAAAAATTCAGTGTTCTCTTTCACTTCCGTCTCTCTGCACTTGCTGTTCCTTCTGCACTGAGCACTCTTATTGTTTAAGGCCCTGTTTGGGCATCGCTTCTCACAGACTTCCCTGCTCCTAAACCCTGGGGTGGGTGACACTCTTATTTGTTCCCATGAACCTGCTACTTTCCTGTCCTGCGTAGTAGGACACACCACGATTGCTCCATTACTTGTCTGTATTCTCCTTCTTTTTTAACCTTAAACTATGCGAGTATGAGATTGTCACAGACTTGTATGCGTCAGTTCAGCTCCACAGATCCACAGCGGTCTGTAGTGGTTGCTAAATAAATGAATGAATGAATAAATAAATAAATTCCCAATAGACTAAAATAAGAACTATTATTTGTTGTGATGGTGATATTATAGGATTCAGTACAGAGAAAAATGTAAGTATATTTCTGCTAAGTTAAAAGAGAGAATAAAGGAAACAATCCTTGGAGAAATGATTGAGCACTCACGTAATGACGAGCAATTCTCTTTGACAGCTGCTTAGAAGATGCAAACGCACCGAACTCTCCACCCCCACCATCCTCCTCTGTCCTTGAGCTTGTCACTACCAGAGTTTATTGATGGTTTGTTTGTAGGCGATTACAATTGGGCCTCTGTTGTCACCCTTCAGTCCAGAGAGACCGTAACTGCTGAACTGCAATCTTTGCATGTTCTCCGTTTTCATAAGGTGGATGGATGATAGCTCTCCTTAATAGAGAAGTAGAGGATTTGAGATGGCATGAGACTTTCTCAAAACGACTCAGAAGAATAGTCCAGCACCGCTCATTCATGGAGCTGGAAGGGGAGCTCAGAGCTGAGCACCTTCTGCGCATTGTCACGTTTAATCATAACCCCTGGCCGTCTTCAGTGAAAGTCTGCTCTCACACTGCTAAATGCCTTTGGGGTCTTTGCCTATATGTCTGTGTCTTCTGCTAAAATGATCAACTGGTTGAGCACAGCGCTCGGTCCCACTTATCTTTGTACCCCGGGCTTCAGTGCAACTTTACCTCCTGGAGCTAAATTTTCTCATATGCCAAAAAAAGAGGCAGGACTGGAGAATCTCTGAGGAAAGAGATTACTTTCAGTGGTTGTGTATCTGCCTTAGGTCAGGCATGTGGTAACTGCTATATTACATTTTAGGCACATTGAGCTTTTCTTTTTAAAATCATTAAAAACAACATTAACGAGGCCTTTTTTTTCCCTGCTGTTTCACTAACATCTAGAACATTGGCACATGGTGGGCACCCGATAGACATTCAGCAATTGCACGAATGCTGCTCATTAGGGAGCATCTCTGGGGACATTCTGTGTCAGGACTTTACGTAGATGACCTCATTTAATCCCCACAGACATCCCAGAGACAGGCATTCTCTTACCCACTTTAGCTATCTGGGACAAGCAAGGTTCAGAAAACTGCCCACGTTTTCATAGATGATGACTGACAGGACCAAGGCTAGGATTCAATTTGCACTCCCTCTGAAGCCTGTGCTTCTCCGAGAGCGCGTGCTGCTCTTGGCAGGGTCTAACTCCTGATCATCTCAGCTGGCTTCAGGTGGGGATGCAGGCCTGGCGTAGATTTGTACCAGACATGGGATTGGAGAGTAGCCTTGGGGCGAAGGGACTAGGAGAGAAGAATAATCTTCCCACAAAGAGCTCCACCATAATGCAAAAAGGTCTATTTCTTAAAAAAAAAAAAAAGTGGGACCAGCAGTTGGCGTAATGACTATGTTGCTGGACTTCCATGTAGTCGACCACGGTTCGTGTCCTGGGCCCGGTGTCTTAAAACTCACGCCGGGCATGTGTGCGTGTGTGCCCAAGATCCCGAGAGGAGAACGGAGGAGAGGGGATCACAGCATGGCCATCCCCCCTGGGGGATGATTTCTTGCTTTCTGTCTGTCTCTGTCTCTCTCTGTCTGCCTGGTGAGTGCACGCGCCCTATAGCAAAAACTTCTCAAAAAAAAAAAAAAGTGAACCCTAAAAAAGACAATAAAAATTTAATTCAGTTAAACAACTATAAAACCGGCCCAATGTTACTATCTTGCAAGAAATAGCTCAGATTCTCTCAGAAAAAGAAATCCCATTCTTCTGGATCCAGGAAGGGAGCAAGCGGGCAGCTGAGGATGCTCCTTATGAGTAAGTTTATAGCCTCCAACCCGCCCCTTCCCCTGTATCTTCTCTCCTGTTATCAGCAAGTCCAATCAGAACCAGAGCGCTGGGGATAGCCTTTTTATTTCCTTTTATTTTAGGATTCCTTTGCTATCACATGGTTTAGGGTTCCCCTTGTGGCTGCCATGCACGTTGGCCTAATTCAGCTGCCACAGCATTTTCATTGGCCTGAAGCCTCGTGAATTTCACTGTGAGTTCTCTAATGATTTGACTGCAGTGGAATGTGTTTGAAAGAAAATAAATTAATTTAAAAAGTTTACCTTTTAAAAAATACTTAATTTCTTTCATTTCATTTTGCTGTAGGGTGCATGTGCTTGCTGGAGAGAGACAGAGGGAAAGTGAGAAAGAACGCCCCAGGGAAATGACTATGTCACAATCCCTTCTCACCCATTCTCCTCACAGGATTTTGGGCATGCACACACATGTGCCCCACTTGTTTTTCAAGTTGCCAGGTCCAGAACTTGAATCGTGGAGTTGGCCACGTGGGATCTGGCTACCCTAACCCCACAATACCGCCCGGTCTCAAAGTTTACCTGCTTACTGCGGCAACTGAAGCATTTCAAGTTATATTTTGGCTCCTCTGTATTTGCATTGGTCATCACTGGCTTGGATCCTACATTAGCACCATCCCATCAACGCGGAACCCACAATGGACCATGCATTATGGGGGCAAGTGGGTGGCATAGTGGTTAAGGCACTGGACTCCCACATGGTCTATAGCAGTTTGAGTCCCAGACCTGGCATCTTGGAAATCACCCCATGTGCATATGCATACGTGCCCAAAATCTCAGGAGGAGAATGGAGAAGGGATTGCTGTGTGGCCATCTGCCCATGGGGCGTGGCTTCTCACCTTCCCTCTCACTGTCTCTGTCTGTCTCTCTCCAGTGAGTGCAAGAGCCCTATGGCAAAAACCTTAACAAGAATGTGCAAAAGATTCCAGTCTTTGCTACCATACATTTACTCATGCCATTCCGTTTCAGCTGCCCAGATTTCCCCCTTATTCACACACTGAAACCCTGAGTCTCTTCAGGGCCTAGCTTAAATATGATTGGTCACCACTGGAAATATTTTTAAGGCTCCTCTTCAGGCTTTCCATGGCACTTTACTGACATTTCCAGTTTGCAGCTTCTGTGTGAGGGTCAACCAACCCCTGGCTTTATGCTGCTGCTTTCCTCTACTTTGTCCACAGCAGACATTGCTAATCTATCACAGCACCCTCATATTGGACCCAGTGTTTAATAAGGATCCTCCTCCAGGCAACTCCAAAGGATGATGGTAGAAACATTGATGTCCACTAACAGCCTGGGTACCAGAGAGCTCCTGTAACTGTGTGAAAATTCTCTGTCACTCAGAATTCTCAGTAAGGGATCCAGCATCATTGCTTTCCCTTGGAAGAACGGAGGGGTCATGTATTTGCCTCGTATCTTTCTTTTTCCTTTTCTGACACCCCAATTAATTATTTTCCAACAGCATTGCCATCTTCTGCATCTTTCTCTCCTTAGGTATCTCCTTGTGCCTGCTAGTAAGACAAACTTTAGGCACACTTGACTCCTAAACAGATCGGTCATTGAGGAGTCTGGACAAAGACTATTTGGGGATGTAGACAATGGAATACCTCAGGATGAGCCAAGACTCTTGAGTAGTTTAAATACAGAAAATCTCCCTTTTGTTCCCTTCGTTAATGAAGGTTGGCTTGGTCACAGTAAGAGCCAGAGTTAGAGCCGAACTGAAGTAAAGAGAATGTTTGTGGAAGTTCCCTTTGCTCAGCCAGGTTCGGGCTTTGCTTGTCTCTTCCTGTGGTTAATGTAATTTACCGATGTTTCTGTGTTGACCGTTCATCCTCATCTTCCCGGGAGTTTAAGGAGTTACAGATGCTGGTGGTGGCACTGTGCTCACGACTCTGTTAGAGTTTTCATTCATGTCGCGTTCTTCTGTAACCCAAACTCATCGAGGTGGGCATTTCGTAGAGATTGTGTGTGTGTGCGCGTGTGTGTGTGTGATTTTACACGAGTGACTGATACAGGAATGAAATGCTAGACACTTTGCCTGAAGATCACCACCAAAACCTTTAATGAAACAACCACATTGCAACATTTGCTTTCAATGAATTTGAAGTCTAGTTGATGAAGTGAGATAGCTTTTTATTTTACATAAGAGTTAAATGTAGGGTAAGATACCAAGAGAATGGATGCTTTAAGAAAAAGGTATGTCACATGCAGACACTAAGTGTTGTGTTATGGCTCATCAGAGAAAAATATCCCTGTGGGGAGGGGATAATTTTTTTCTTAATTAAAAATTTTTTTTTAGTTTTTTTCTATAGAGTGTGTGCATTCACTGGAGACAGAGATAGACAGAGAGAGGAGAAATCACCCCCCAAGAGGGGATGGCCACTGTGCAGTCTCTTATCCTCCATTCTCCTCTTGGGATTTTGGGCGCGCGCACACACACGTGCCCAGCATGATATTCAAGCCACCAGGTCCGGGACTCGAAGCACAAAGTCAGCCATGTGAGGTCCAGCTGTCTTAACCTCTACTCCACCTGCTGGCCTGGGAAGTGTAGATTTAACACGAGGATACTCTCGCGATATTCATGCTGAAAGGCACATGGTTGGTGAAGCCATGTTGTAATGAGGCAGAGCGGTGGATCAGCATTCAAGTGAGAACCACTTAGCCCCAGTGTACTGACGCCCTAAAAGGCCCAGTGAAAAGGGGGTTGGCTTTGGACGTGGGGTCGTTAGAGAACAGTGGGAAGAGAAAATGATTTCCTCTGGTCAGTGAAGAGAAGCGATTTTGGCAGATGGAGAAGAGGAGAAATCACGTTGGCCACAGGGGTTGGAAACAGGACTATTCCTTGTCCCACGTCTGTGCTCAGCTTCGACCTTGTCAGAGGAAAGGCCTTTCCCCTGTTTACTCCATAAATCATCCCGGCGAAAGGCAAGAACGTTCATGTCGGATCTGTGAGGGAGCAGGGCTGAGGCACTTTCTGGGTGAGTCATAGAGTAAGATCTGTGAGGCCAGGGGAGGGTAGGGAGGTATTTTGTGGACACTGCGCCACTGTAGGTATTTTTGGAGGTGCTTGGGCTGTCCTAGGAATGTTTCTTCGTCCATCGTAGCTGAGCTGACAGGGACAGTGCAAAGGCTTGCATAGGAAACACCAGTGATTCATCTATGGGGGCACCTGCAACAGATCAAGTTCTATATAAGGTGTTTTTTGGCATTTTTAATACTGTTAAAAATCGGCATGAGATTGGCATCAGAAAATAGACTCTTTGATGGCAAGGAAGGTCCATAACACTGGTTCGAATAGTTTCTCTCCCGTCAATCTTAGTCTCGCTCTCTCTCTCTCTCTTTTTTTCTTAGTTCTGTTTTCAACTTTAACTTCATTTTAATATTTAAGCAGTGGAGCTACACTGGAGCATTGAGAAGTTCTGAATTCTCCCGATGTTAGGTAAAAGCCTCCAGCAGCCTAGCTAACGTTATTCTTCTAGGTTTCCTGAATTGCACAGAAGCTATGAATTCCTGTGTAGTTTCCTAGATAAAGAAAGTGGATCTGGATTCTGGTTCTTGTCCGCATAAACCATTTTCTTTTCCTGTACCCCACAAAGCAATCGCACCCCCCCCAACGCTTGCTATTCATTGAGCATTTATTAAGTGCTAAGCACGGCTTTCTGAATATGGAATGCACACATCACCTTGGTCTGTCTCCAACATAAGCCCGCGAGGCAGGTCTAATCATCACTGCCGTTTTACACACGAGGAGCTGAGTTCAGGCAGGATTAGTTAGCTTCCTCTAGGTCTTGAGATCCGGATTTGAACCCAGGAGAGCTTGTAACATCTACACCCTTCCACCACTGTTAGACTGCTTCAAATGAAATTGTTTTCTCTGCTTCCTTTTGACAATTAGGGGACCAGCAGATGGTGTAATGGTTACGTTGCTGGACTCCCACATAGTCGACTGTGGTCCAGGTCCTGGACCCAGTGGCTTAAAACTCATGCCGGGCACAAGTTCGTGTGTGCCCCAAATCCTGAGAGGAGTATGGAGAAGGGACTGCGATGTGGCCATCCCTCCTGGGGAGTGATTTCTCACTTTCTGTCTGTCTCTCCAGCAAATGCACATGCCTTTAACAAAGATCTCTCTAAAAAAATTAAACAATTACTGTCAATAATTCTGTGCTATTTATTTCATTAAATATTGACATCCAGCCACTGTCTTCAGAGCTGGAGTTTTTGGGGCCCTTTTCTGACTTGGTGATCACGTTTGATGGTCATTTGCGTTGCTCTAATTTAGTGTGGCATGAGAAGACATACAGTCTGTGGGACTGGGTGGTGGCCCAGGCAGGCCTGGGAGGCTGAGCCACACACGAGGGTTCTCGGTGTGCACCTGAAGACTGCCCCAGGCATGCTGGGTACATGCACACCCGTATTCTAGGCCGGCTGGGGCTGGGGTGGGCCATGGCATCAGGACCCTGTGAGGGTGCTCTCTTTCTCACTCTCGCTCTCTTTCTCTCTCTCTCTCATGGAAAAAATAACTAAGAAAATAAAAGAATGTTTGAAGTCCTACTAATCTTAACTAATATTCGTGTTGTGTTTTAAAATTAAAGTAAATAATCTTTTTTTTTTGAGAGAGAGGTTTTCACTATAGGGCGCATGCGCTCGTCAGACAGACAGAGAGAGACATAGAGACAGAAAGCGAGAAATCACTTTCCAGGAGGGATGGCCACATCGCAGTCCCTTCTCCATACTCCTCTCAGGTCACGCCGCAATCTCTTCTCCTCCATTCTCCTTTCCGGATCTTGGGCACGCACGAACACGCACCCAGCATGAGTTTTAAGCCACCGGGTTCGGGACGTGAACCGCAGTCAACTACGTGGGAGTCCAGCGACATAGCCATTACGCTAACTGCTGGTTCCCAAAGTAACTAATCTTTTGATCACAGAAGTTCCTGTGTAATCTCAGTAGCAGGCTGTTGGGGTAGGAGACAGGCAGGTGAATGTCACTTCCCTCACTGTCGTCAGGGTCCCCAGAGTTCGAGCACTCAGCTCAGGTCACTTGTGTGGTAAATGGAGCCAGGGCTGGGACCCTGGTTCTCCTAGTGCAGGGTGCTAAGCTGCTTCGGGGTGGCCAGGAGCATTCATTTTGTCTTCATTGATGGTGTCCTGGGGCACAAGGTAAGATCTCAGAGGAAGCCCTGCCATGACTTCTTAGCACACAGAAGGAAAACCTCTCTTCTTCAGAGTCTCAGATACTCTTAGGGCGTCTGTGTGCACTTCGGGGATAGAATTCTATGCAGCTTAGCTAGTCCTTGCTGGAGGTGGGCCCCGGTCAGATATGCAGCAAAGGAGAGGAAAACAGCTGCACTGCAGGTGGTGCCGGTGCTGCTCCTCCTGGGCAGATGCTTCCAGGCCCGGTAGTGCCTCTCCTGGGGGCCCACGGCTGTGGTTGGGCAGCTGAGGCATGGTGGAGTCCGGACACACCCTGGTCACCGTTTCCCAGTCACCAGGAGATGCAAGGTTACTGACCCAGCACGGCGGGTCTCCATGGCCCTGGCTGGCCCAGGCAGCCTCGCTGTGGTCGCCTGGCAGGCCTGTGCTCTCCTCCCCACGAGGCGGCTGGAGGCTACCCTGCCTTCCCAGCAGCCCCCAGCTCTGGGTTTCAGAGATGCACGCCTGTTCCACCTGGAGCTTCTCCAAGCGCCACGGGCCGGCCGGTGCTCGTCCTGGTGTCTCACCCCCTGGCAAGACTCACTTCATCCGTCAAAGAGAGCGGGCCGCGGAGCCCGAGGCTTTACTCTGACCGGGTGTGTGAAGTGTTCGCTGGGGCTTGCGCTGGAGTTTGGCTAAGCTGCTTAGTGAGGAGGGTCTAAACCCAGATCTGACAGTACGGAGAGGACGCCATGGCTCTCTCACACCTCAGGATGCTGTTTCCGCCCCCGCCCTGCCCCGGTGTTCTGGAGCCTCAGAGTCAGGTCTGACTTATTCCAGGCAGCAGCCAGGAGGGTCCTGTGCAGATGCGGCTGGTGGGTACGATTTGGCCTGAGCTCTGACAGCCCTGGTGGCCGCCATTATTCTGCTCCACCCCAGAACCAAGACGCAGTTTTCATTGACTCAATTCAGGCCAGAAGCAGGGACCAGGTGACATTTCCCTTTCAGGGTGGAGAAACTTTGTCTTATTTTATTGTTTACCTTTTCTACACTTTATCTCTGAGACAGAGAGAGCGAAACACTCCCAGCCGGGCTCCCCCTGAAAGCCCGCAGCCTTCCGGGTCAGCCAGGACCTGGGCGTGCACGTGTGTCCAGCACGCACAGGCCGGCACAGCGCTGAATCCTGGCCCCCCTCGCGACCTCCAGCGTCACCGAGCAGCATGCCACGCCGCACCATGGTGGTCGGCTTTCTTTTTTGACAAACTATTTGCTTGCCAAAGCTTTGGACTTTAAAATGTATGTAAATTCTCTCTCACCAACCTCGAAGGGAAGGGCAGTCTCTTCTGTCCAGAAGGTTTCCGGAATGTCAGCATGTCTGCCCACATTTGCCTTTAATACAGCTAATACAGCATCTCAGAGAAGGGCGATGACTGCTAAGAAGATCCTTTATTTTGCCATCGTGCTTTATCCTTTCTAAAGCACTGTCACATACATTATCATACTTGATTCTCAAATGATTTTAAATATATAGAGTGCTTAAATATTCTGTTCTCAGTCCCAAAGCAAAAACACTTCCACACACACAGAACACATCAATGTCTCAGAAATGTGAAGTTTTCACCAGTTTCCATGTCACCTTTCCCATCTACGGGGAACTCGACCTTTTGGTTGGCTGTCTCCTTATGAATCATACATTTCCCAGCACCCAGATGATTTAAGTATCTTAACGATTTAAATGCATGTGGAACCAGGCAAAAATAGAACCAGACAGTCCCAGCCTCCCCAGGCCGGCTGAGCGAGCCAGGCAGGGCCACGGTGCCTTAGACTGGGGAAGCCGTTTTTCCTTGGACAGAGTGGTTGTCCCACCTTCAACAGAGAAGGAAAAAGGAGCAACGTAAGAAACAAAACAAGCCCAACACAGTTGGGCTTTCTGAGAGGAATAGGAAATAAGAAAGAAAAGGAGAAAACCTTCTGGATGTGACATATGAAAATATTTCTGCTGCCACTGAAACGATCATTTAGGGCTTGGGCGTTAAAATGCCAACCAAAGACTAATCTTTTGAAAAGTATGATGGCTGGCGTTTGGTTTTCATTGTGCCCCTAGGGGCTCAGCTTCGAGTGTATCCCAGGAGTCTGTTGAATGTGATTCTACAGCAGAAAAGTCACGTGGGGATGAGGAGGCAGGTTTCACAGACGTTTAAAGCAGTCCAAAGCCTTTGCTTATCAGCCTAACTCATCTGATAGAGCTCACGCTCCATTCAGCACCGAGGGGCCAGGACACAGGGCTCAAAGAGGAGACAGAAACTAAGAAGACTTAAATCTAGCAAACAGAATAGAAAAATACTACTAATAAAATAATCTAGTCACTGGGGCTGAGAGTGGAAATTCTGACACTTTTCAAGAAGGGATGAACATCTCAAATACCCTTTGAGAGGAGAATCCCAGATGCCATGTGCGGCCACCGTAGGGTCGCATCTTATATCTCATGAGTCATACTCTCTCTCTCTCTTTTTTTTTTTTTTAGGTTTTTGCCATTGAGTACATGCTCTCCAGAGAGAGACACACAGAGAGACAGTGAGAAGGAGAGTAAGAAATCACCCCAAGGAGGGATGGCCATGCCACAGTTCCTTTTCCTCCATCCTCCTCCTGAGATTTTGGACACATGTGCACACATGCCTGGCATGATTTTCTAGCCACCAGGTGCAGGACTCAAACCGTAGTCAGCCATGTGGGAGTCCATTGCCTTAATCACCACACACTGCTGGTCCCAGGGTCATCATCTCTTAATGATTGCTTACTTGTATGGGATAAAATGTAAATAAATCTAAAACATTGTTGCTTACTTGTGTGGGATAAAATGTAAATAAATCTAAAACATTGGGGATCACCTGCAATCCTCATGAGGTGAATCCCCATCTTCTGTTTTCCCCCTATCTAAGAAATTGGATAGAATGGAGACTATTCTGATCTTGGCCAACAGTAGTGTAAAGCTATGTTCTCCAAGTACTGGCTTTGGGAATATCATTTGAAATGCCCTAGGAGCTGGGATTGATTTCTTTTCTATACAATTTGGAGATTGAATCAGTTCATCTTCAGAGCTTCTCATGAAGTATAGCATTGCAGTTCAAGACGGCTTGGGCTGCATTTGCTGAAGGAATTTTGGTGATCCTGAGACACTAAGCAGAGGAAGTAAAGCAAGGAAAGAGATTTGAACTTTAAAGTCTTTGACCTTTGGAATTGCTATGGGTTTTCATTAGTAAGAACTGATGAATTTGATTTTTGAATTTAAATTTCTTACTGTAGGTTTGCTAACGGGCAGAGTTCATAATTGATCACAATGGTGTTGATGTTGCTGAAATTGGAGGGTCTTTATGTTGTCTTTTAATTTTTATAGTACATTTTATTTCTATAGCTATATCCACTAAAGTAGGTGTGCAGAATTTGGGGTGGGAATTAACATCAGAAGAAAATTTTAACTGAGGCTGCAACAAGCCTTGGATTTAACGGGATTATTCTATCAGTCAGCTATTGCTGTAATAACGTTATGGAACAATTTATTTCAAAACTTAGTGGACTATCTCAACAAGCACTTCATTTGCTCATTTCTGCTCCAGGCTGCTGGTTGGCAAGGCTTGGCTCAAGCTTTGGTTTAGATCTGCTCCATGCACCTCCATGTTCTTCCTGAATGAAGTGGCTGCCGTATTTTTTTTCTCACAATTGATGGCAAATGCTTAACTGAGTGTAGAAACACATGTTACCTCCTCAGGCATGGCTCAGAACACCAGTCATTCCACTCATAGCCCTTGGCCAAACACCATGGCAGGGACCAGGGATTATACCCTGCCTACTCTAGTGCACACTGCAAGATCTTATTACAAGAGGACGTGAGAATTGAAAACAATATCCAATTAACCACAAATAGTATGCTTCTTGTTTTGTTGCATCTATCATTTCACCTTTTTTCATTCAGAGCGTGCTCAAAAATCGTGCCTCAGAAAATTCTTCCTGTGCTGGCCCCCCCTGGAGCGGTGGTTAAGTGCTGTGTAGAGAGAGCTGGATCTCATGTGATTGGCCGTGCTTCGAATCCTGACTCCTGTGCTTGAAAAGTACAGTGAGCACATGCATGTGGTCCTGACCAGATGGAGAGACCCAGGGAAAAAGGACAGCGGCCTGCCTGTCCTGTGGGGAGCGTTTCTCTGTCTCATACTCGCTCGCTCTCTCTCCTGCTCTCATGTGCACGCATGCGCGGGTCCCATAAATTCAGCCTCACTGACTGTTTCAGTAGCACTTACCCCAAAATTATTGAATTAGAGTCTTCCTTATGGGCTTTAAGAATTTGTATTTTTAGCAGTCTTAGCAGATGAATTCAAGGCACTGTCAGATTTCAATAGTTGTTTCATGGAACTCAGGAATTCAGCTCCTATTCAACAATGTGATTAGCCTACTTAATTTACTATCTACTTAATTGTTTTACTTATTTATTAAAATATCAGGAGGTGTGTGTTTTCACCAGAGAGAGACAGAGAGAGGAAGAGAGAGAGAGAGAGGGAGAGATAGGGTCATGCCACAATCCCCTTTCCTCCATGTCTCCATCCTGCTGAGATCTGGGGCATGCACACACGTGTGTCCAGGATGATTTTCAAGTTGTTGAGACCAGGAGTCAAGCCAGTCAGCCATGTGGGATTCAGCTCCCTTAAACACTGGGCTACTGGGCTGGCCCTACCTGAGAGTTTGCTGAAACAGTGTGTGTGTGTGTGTGTTTGAACTAGCTCAGGTACATTAGACCTCTCACAACTCTCTGACGTGTCCGTGTTGCCCTCCGCGGGCAGTCTGCCTTTCACCCAAGCACCCTACCTAAAATCTGCTCTCCCCTAAATCACCAATATTTTAAGGTTTAAGCCATCTTTTCATGTTTTGTATTTCTGTATTATTTGTCAGGTCTGGCCTTACTAAAGGTAATTGCACAAGTCTCCACCCCCAGATTGAACACATCTGATGGATGACCCACCTAAGCCGCCTCTGCGTCCTGCTCAGTGCTCGTCAGCTCGTCAGCTCGTCAGCTCCCGGCCTGAACGGGGTCCCTGGGTGCTGTCTCCACCTGGGCCTTTTCTCTGACTGCCCTCTGTCCCTTCCATCTTCCTGACTTTAAAGTGCCATGGAAGTACCTTCAGGGTTTTGAACCTTTCTCTTTCTCTGTTTCACCCTATCTACATAAACCTTTGTGATTCTCCCTATCCCTGTTCCAATTTTGCCATTTTTATCTTTTCTAGTTCTTCACTAAGTATATTACAGCAGGGGATATAGATTTTTTTTTTTCCCTTTAAGCCTCTGGCTTTACTCTTCCCCTGAGAGATTTCTCTGTATTATTTTGGAAAATGCCCTGTTGATCTCTATCCCTTACAAGAGGGGGCGGACCACCTGTGGCGTGTAGGTTGCAGTCATATTCGAAAACTTCTTTCTAATGAACTGAAGCGTTTTCTCATTGTGTATACTTAAGGCACATCCTCTAGCGCTTGAGCGATTAATCCTGGCGGTCTCCGTAGTGTGACCTGACGGGGGTTCTTCTTCACTACACTTTGCTCGCACATAAAGCAGAGTGATTCCAGAGGCCACATTCTTGCTTTGGTAAGTTGCTAAGTGGTTCGAGACTATCAGGAACGCGTCTCCGGTTCTTTAGTGTCATCCACGAAGTCTACATGTGTGACTGTCCGAGATCAGCCTTGGCCTTGCCACTTTGCAGAGTTATAATCTCTTCCCGACATCTCTAATTCTTACTGTCAGCAGGGAAACAGCATTTATTAAATATTTTTCACTCTTTTTTCCATTTTGTAGAAAAAGCATTGTGGGGAGGACATGGGCTTTCCTAATCTTTATGTAACTGGCCTTTGATAATTTAATACAAATAATAATATACAACCACAATTTTAGGTTTTTTTTTTTGTTTGCTTCCCATAATCCTCTGAAATTCTCGCGGAGGTAGAGACAGGGAAACCTTCCTCTTGCCCCACTTCCTTCTGCCTATGACTTTCTGATCCCTTTTAAGCAGTGACAGAAAGTCCTCAGGTTGCTTAAGTTGCCAACAAGGCTTAAGCGTAGAAACTGGAATGTCAAGTCCTAGATGTTAGATAATGAAGGTAATGTCAAACCCTCTCCGTTTTTCATTGGTTGGGTCTCACTTTAGCTGGGGGCTGGGAGGAAGGCAGGGGCATGGCTGGCTGCTTCTGTTTCTACCTCCCACTTTTCGTCCCTGCTCCCTGGCCTGCTGGCTGGCTGATGCCTCTTCCAGGTTTAGGGCGGTGAGAAAGAAGAGTAGGAAGGGGACAGGAAAGGTCTCCCTAGAATTTTATGGGTTGAGCATCCCTGATCTGAAAATCTGAAATCTAAAATGCTCTAAAACCCAGAACTTTTTGAGCACTGACATAATGCCACAGGTGGAAACACCTGACCTTATGTTGCAGTCAAACCTCTGCAATACAATTACCTTCAGGCTATGTGTACAAAGTGTGTACTAAACACAAAGGAACTTCATGCTTAGACTTGGGGACCATCTCCCAACATATCTCATTCTGAATATTAAAAAAATTTCCAAATTAAAAAAATCTGAAATCGGATGCATTTTAGGTAACGGATTCTCAACGTCTCTCCTACACTGATTTCTAGCTCTTCGGCATGGTAGCTCTCTACAGGTGATTCTGTCTTGGATGATACTGAAGTATGAGATATTCATTCTGGGGACCTCACTTCATACACCTTTTTGACTGAGGAGGGTACATTTTATAGTCCAATTACGGCTCCTCCTACAGCCTCTGCCACTCTCACATTTACTTCAGTTTTCTCCTGGGGTCCTTCTGCTCCGTTAGGGACCCCATGGCACCCTCCAGACTGCCCTTCTCTCTCGTGCGGCCACAGGTGCAATGCCAGCTGCCCCAGCGCTGCAGGCTGCTCAGCCATCCCGCGCACACTTCAGGCACCAGCCCTGCCCCCCATGTCAAAGGACAGCGAGTGCGCATCGCGCCACTAGCTCTTCAATGGGCAATTCAAGTAGCTTATAAAAACGGTTCTTTCCTTGAAGGTTATCTGGGACCAAGGACCAAAATAGGGCCCTGTCTTGAAGGAGGCAGGGGTAAACAAACAAGACCAAGGCTCAGGCAACACCTAATCTGCGGCTGTGTGCGCTTATTGGTAATGTCCTACCACGCGCCTGCGAGCACCAGAGGCCGCATTCCCCAAACATCACGCACCTCTTTGCCTCCCCCTACTGGCCAGACAGTGTCATCCCAGGTGACCGCTCCCACTCACCAGCGAGGCTCATTTAACTTCTCACACCTGCCTGGTTACACAGTGGACATCAGAAAGCAATAAAGAAATATCCCTCAACATTCTCTCCATCTGAGAATGAGTCGTGATCTCACCTTTTTTTTTTTAAGTTTTTTTGCCATGGGGTGCATGCTCTCACAAGAGAGAGAGAGAGAGAGGGAGAGAGAGAGGGAGAGAGAGAGAGAGAAATCACTCCCCGAGGGAATAGCCATGCCTTCGCCTTTATTCTCCTCCTGGGATTTTGGCCATGTACACATGCACCTAGCCTGATTTTCTTTCTTCTTTTTACAGAATTATTTATTAAATTTTATTTATTTATTTATTTATTTGTTTATTTATTTATTTATTTATTTTTAATTTGGCCAGAGAGAGACAGGGAGAGAGACAGAGGATAGTGAGAAAGCAAGCCGCCAGGTCTGGGACTTGAACTGCAGTTGGTCATGTAGGAATCCAGCACCATAACCACCATGCCACCTGCTGGCCCCAAAGATCTCAGCTCTTTGTATCAGGCTGCTGTTGGACTCACCTGTCCCCCCAGACTGGGCTGTGTCTCTGATTCTCAGAACTTGTGAAAGGATTTATTGAGAACCGGGGCACCAGCAACACCAAATAGCGTTTGGATTTTCTTCCTGGCATAGCGACAGGAGCTGCTTTCCTTCTGCTTAGGAGATGACTCAGGTTCGAATTCCGTTTTTTCCCATTGATTTTCACCCTGTTGCTTCCAGCCAGCCTCCCCCTAGTATGGAAGGTATCCCATTCTACACCAGACTCCTCTGGTTGCTTGGGCACCTCTTCTCTTTACACCGATGGCCCTGCAAACACGCCCTGTGCACACCTGCACGCAGCCGTGCTCATCTCGGGCCGTGTGCTTGCCTGGTTTGCTCACAACAGAGCGGATGTGACCCAAGGGACTCGTGTTTCTGGAGAGGCCCTTCCTCACCACTGATGTCAAAGCGCCCGTTCTCTGTGACTGCGATCTCTAGGCCCCTTCACAGCTGCGTCTGAGGAGTCCTGGGAGGTGCTTCCCTGGCTGGGCTGGCCACAGCCCCTGTCCCTGGACCCCTTCCCAGGCCCTCCTCTGGTGGCTCTGTCCTTCTCGTGGTCCACTTTCCAGCTGCTCCCTGGAGCTGCCGCATGGCTGTGCAGCTGTGCACTGCGGCTCCGGGCTGCTTTTCCGTGTCAGCTCTGTGTGAACGGCATCCTGGAGTGGGACATGGCACTTCATGTCTCCCTGCTCACCTTGACCCCAGGGGCCGATAGAGCCTGAATCTTTTGTACTCAAAGAGCCCCAACATAAAGCTAGTTTGTGCAAAAACGGAGTAAGAAACCTTGAACTTAGGGGTCAGATGTCATTTCACACGTGGATCCTTAGTTTTCCCGGACGATTGTGCTCAGCCCCGTCTGTCCCTGTGTTGTTATGGCAGGTTCTCTACTAGCTCAGAATCCTCCTTTGCTCCACTTCCCTGAAGAAGCAGTGCACGGCCGGTGGCCTCCTGGAGGTGCTGGCTGTCCCAGGGAGGACAGCCCCTTCCTTCGTTCCTTTGTCCGATCCTTCCTCTCTTTCCTCCTCACATACCCATCCGTCGGCTCCTGCGTGTCAGGCAGGATTCTCGGCTCATGGATTCAGTGTTGAACAGTGACGTTCGGATATGTCATTCCAGACAGGGCTGGTCGCTATGAAGAACCGGGTGGGGGGGGAGGCGACAACAGTGATCCTCAACTTCGGCTTCTTTGGTTCGAATCTCCTGGGGAGCACACACAGAAAGCCTGCCTGGTGCCGCCTGGTGTTTCTGCTCAGCCTGGCCTGCACCGAGGTGTCACTGTGTGGTAAAGCTCTGCAGGTACTTCTAGGTGCACTAGGATGTTAGAGACCCCTGGGATAGAGGCCGGGTGTGTGACTTCAGAGAGCAAGGTTAGGGACGGTTCTGAGATGACCTAGATGAAGCAGGGCCCAGGGTCACGGGGTGCCCTGGTTGATCTTCATCCACTGGCTCTCTAGGACAAGGGCTCTGGTCTGCAGGGCTGCAGGTTTTCATGGTGTAAACGCTCTCACTGCCTTCGAGTTCAAACACCACCATGACAGCGCTGAGCAGAGTAGGTGCCAACGACGTCACGGGACCTGGCAGGGCTGGCTCAGGCACGCCACTGCCAGGCGGTCTAGGCAGGACGGGCCTTGCGGAACCCGCCCGTCCCCTGCTGTGTAGCAGAGTTCAGTGACTGCGCAGCTCAGCCGTGCTCGCTGGGGCTAGGCTTTGTGTAATGACACAGACAGACCTTTCCTGTATGTAATTAAAGCACCCATTGAAGTATTTCCTTCCCCTGGAGAAACCCACAAACAGACCATAACACACACCAGTCTTTCCTCCTGGTGGATTGCGGGTGCCCCCAGAGTTTTAGAAAGGGTTTCAGATCTCGAGGAGCCACTCCTTGGCTTTCTGTTGCTTTCTGGTTCTGTCACTTACAGCACCCTGTACACCGTATCTTCCACTTACCAGGCCAGGCCTGCTGGTGACGTCTGCTGAGTCACGGGTTTCTGTTAGTTCTCCCCACGTCTACTCTTCCGTGGTAAACTGTCAGACCTGCCGAAGGCGAACCGTTCCTGAGTTGGGGGCGAGGATTAAAGAAAGACAAGAAGACAGGATAGAAACGGGAGGACTGTGAGTCAGTACTGGCCAGCCCCGAGTGTACTTCATTGCTAGTATTCATACACACTCCGGAGACTTCTGTGATGTAAGGTTCTAAGTCCTTACTGACTTTTTCAGGTTGTTATAACAATACGTTGGACATTCAGTTCAAAACAATCCCAAGACATTCTGCTCATGATAATCCAGCCACCCAAGGCCATGTCTGGATAAAGACCCTGGTCTTGTTCTGGTCACGTCCTGCACATTTCTCACGTCTCTTCTTTGGCTCCCCACAGTAAAAAAACAAATGGGGAAATAGGTATATATATATATATATACATACACACACACACAAGAAACAGAAAATTATTATTTGTCCATAACATGCATGGTTAAGCCACTATCCAGTGTATTCTGGATAGGAAATCACAGAATATGCTGTGATGCTCAGGGAATGAATATAAAATAAATAAATTGTATAGCAAAAATAAAAAGCAACAAAAAACCCAAGAAGTCTGATGGAGATGAGAGACTGACAGCTCTTCTCACAAAGTGTCTTGAAGGAAGGAATAAACAAAAACCCTTCATTTCCTCTGCTGAGCAAAATTGCTCTCCTTTTTGGACATCATCTTGAAATAATATTAAAGCAAACAAGTGGACTCAACACTCAATGGAGAGCCGCACGCGCCGTCAGACACAATCAGAACGCGGGGCTCGAGTGAGCGGCCTTCAGCGGCGTAGTACCGGCGGTTTTTACGGTCGGGGAAGTAGGACTTTTCCCCTGAAAGCAGATGGGATGTCAAATAGAAGTCGTCATTGGACGATGTGAGTTACATACAGATGAATCCACTATTAGTCTAAGTGAGAATCTTGGTTCAGCAAGATGGTATTTATCATCCACTTGCTTTGCTCACATAATCCAAGCGACTTCGTAA
>NW_006203761.1:343335-352663 GCF_000334495.1 Tupaia belangeri chinensis
CAAGAGGCCGCGCCGTTGGCTGGTCTAGCCACCTCCTCCGTCTCCACAGCCAGCCGTGGCAGACTGAGACCCTGCCCTTGAACTGCTCTTACCTTTCTCCAACAGCATCTCCCTAACTTCAGCTGAAAACATGACCTTATTTTAAGGGTTCCTGTGATTAGACTGAACTCACCTGGACAATTTAGGGCACTCCTCCTATTTCAACTTCCTCGGCCACATCCACTCGCAGAGTCCCTCGTGCCACGTAAAGTAACATGCACAGCTTCGGGGAGTTAGGGTTGGACACGGGCGGGTAGTGATGGAGGTCCTCAGCCTGCCGCAGAGCCCGAGCCTCATGCCTCACTCAACAAGCCTTTTCTCCTCAGAGGTACTAGGAAAGGGTAGTGGTCACTTCTTTCTCTTTTAAAAACATTTTTAAAGAAATATTTTATTTAACTTTATTTATTTACTTATTTTAATTTGACCAGAGAGGGACAGAGTGAGAGAGTGAGGGAGAGAGAGAGAGAGAAAGTGAGAAAGCAAACCACCATGTCCAGGATCTGAACCACGGTTGGCCATGTGGGAGTCCAGCGTCCTTAACCGCCACACCACCTGCCAGTCCCTAATTTCTTTCTCTTTAGAGTATTGACTAATACAATTGGAGAAAGACAAGACAACAGAATGCTTTGATGTATCGGGCATAGACAATATCAAGACGCCTCAATGGAAAAGAGAATTTCTTGATTGTTTTTTCTTTGCCAGAGGCCTGTGTGCTCCCCCGAGAGAGATAACACCCTCAGATGGGCCATGGCCCACCGCAGTCTCCATCCTGGGAGGGTTTTGGGTGCACGCACACACGTGCCAGGTGTGTTTTTCAGGAGGCCGGGACTAGGATTTGAACAGCTCAGTCAGCCATGTGGGGTACAGCTCCCTTAACCACCAGGCCATGGAGAAAAGAGAACTTCTCTTTCAGCCTGACAAAAGAGACTTTCTGTTAAGTAAGTAAATGATATTTTTCGGAAGTGTGTCTCATAACAATATGTAGATTTTAGAAAGACTGGCTCATGTACCAATTGGACAGTTATTTGTTGACAAGTCCTTGATTAGCCGTGTGCTGCTTCTCTCGTGCCAGCTGAGTGTAAGTCCATGACACACAGTCAGAGGCTGTCTTCTCACTGTGGCTGGGCGTGCCAGGAAAAGGACCTGCTGGGAGGCTGCCCACAGCCGTTCCCAATAATGCACGTCTTTGATTAAACTGTTTATGACAGGAGTGCCAGAGTCTAGCAGTGACAAAGTTAGGTCTCTGCCTGCCTGATCTTAAACACACATTCGACGAATACTACACAGTTAGTTCACTACAATGGAGAGAAAACCCAAGATCTCACAAACGTATGCTATACCATTTTAACTTAAAATCTGTAATTGCCCACCAACATCTTCATGTAGCATTGACATTTTCTTTGAATAGGCTTTGACTGCATGATGTTCAGCATCTTTTTTTCTTGCATAAATCAGACCCCAAATGCATCTTTTATGATTGCGAGCTTTTGCTTCTCTTACGTGGCGTTTCTTTCCAGTGGTCTCAGGTCAGGATTTGGCACACTAGGCCTGAGTCAAGTCAGGATCACCATCTGTGTTCATATTTTAAGAATGATTTTTGTGTATTTAAGTGGTTGAAAAAAATGAGGAGAATCACCTGTCCGTGACATTCAAGCCCAGTGTCCACGCTGCCTGTGGGGGACAGAGGCCACAGGACCCCCCGTACTGACCAGCTGCCTCCAGGTCGAGCAGCTGTGTGGTGCAGCCTGAAAGGAGTTAAGATCTGCAATGCCTGAAATATTTACTGTCTGACCCTCTAAAGGAAGAGTTTGCCAAGTCCTGCACAAGACACTTGAGAAGTATATTGAATGCAGAAGCCTTTAGATTCTGCCTTCAGATATTTTTTTAAGCAGTGAGTGTGGGAAGGGGTGTCGAGCGGAGGCCAGTAGGCTGTTTTCTAGTACACTGTGTCTTACTTATCAATAATTTGGTGTCTCCACTTTATTAAATATTTCAAACCATTCCATTTATTTTTCAGGGGAACGTCTCTTTCTTGTTTAATTCACACTTCACAGGTTTACACTGTCCTTGACGGAGTGAGGCGACAGTGCCGACTGGTGCAAACAGCCGGGAACAAGCTTCGAGATGCACACGCTGGCACCGGCAAGCAGCCATCTCTCGTGGTGGGGGCAGACGCGTGCCCGTCCCAGAGGACTCTAGCCACAGACGCAGCGAGGTCACCTGCCCGCGCATTTCAGGGGAGAAGGGAGAGGTCTGGTTCGCACTGCCCACGGGTCCTGTGGAGGTCAGGCGGGACAGCGCTTGCTTTTGCATGTTACTTGCAATGCGTCCATACGTGTGTGAGTAGCTTTCACGCAAGGCAACGTGCGCTGAGAATTCCTCAAATCTGCAATATCAGAGACTTTCCTGAAAGAGTTCCTAGAACCTGCCTTCCAACCAAGTACAAAGTGAGACACCGTATTTGCACCTCGCTCTGTTTCAGATGCAGTCAATAGTTGCAGCTGTTCTTAGTACCTCTCTGCTATCTCTAATTCAGGGGAGAGTAGCCATAAAACTTTCCTTTCAAGTTTTTTTTTTTTAATTTTGTAGATGGTTTTGCTATAGGGTATGTGTGTTCGTCAGAAAGACAGAGAGAGACAGAGAGAAAGAAAGCGAGAAATCACTCCCTGGGGGATGGCCATGCCACAATCCCTTATCCTCCATTCACCTCTTGGGATCTTGGGCACGCAAGCACACGCGCCTGGCGTGAGTTTAAGCCACTGGATCCGGGACTTGAACTGCAGTCGACTACGTGGGAGTCCAGCGACATAGCCATTACACCAACTGCTGGTCCCTCAATTTTGTTTTAATACACTCAGTCATGTGCTTCTGTGCCCTCTGAAACCAATATTCTTTCTCCTGAATAGTAACTTCTATTTATTGAGATGAAGGTCATCATTGTAGACCGTCACGGAATTAGAACAGGTGACCCCTTTTAGCCAGGTACAGGTGTTAACACTAGGGCTAATGCAGATTTCGTACCACTCTCAGTTCAGAAACTCTGTCTTCTCGTATTTCAATGATTTTCTCATCCCTGAAACATGACTTCCTGGGTAAGCAGCTGGCCCATTATCATGTTACGAGGCCTCGAGATCTCAGAGTCCAAGGCGAACTTCATCCATCTTCTCTAGTTTCCCTCAGTAAGAGACACATGATAGAAGCATAGCATTAAGGAAGGACCTTTTCTTTCTTTTGTTTCTCTCTCTGGAGCCAAGTTAAAATGGAATGCAGTCATTAAAAGGTTATCTAGTGTAACAAGCTTCCCGCCAAAGGAAGAGCAGAAGGCTCTAGTCCTCTGTGAGCTGTTTTATGAAGTAGCTCATGGCTGACAATCAGTGAACTAAATCCTTCGACAAGGAGAGATTTACAAGGACTTGTCTACAGAGAAGTGTTTCTACAGACGTGTGCAGAGCTGGGACCAGGGATTAGCAGCCCTGAACATAGATACAGCTTGAGGCTTTGCAATTCCACAACTGGGAGCTCCCAGTAGCACTCTGTGTAAATATGCATATGGGATTGAGTTCTAAATACCGACCGTGCTACATGCTGAATTCACATTGCTTCCAGGGTCTATGGGTGAGCTAAAAAGGTATTCCCCAGGCATGGCAGCTCAGCCATGGAGGTCTTTTCCTTGATCTCTTGAGAAGCCACAGTGCTCAATCCTACTGCCACCCCCAGCCCTCTCAGAAGCACCCCTGTCACCCATAAGGGGTAACTGATTTAAGTTTTTACCCAGTCTGCTTTCTTCTGGCTCATAACTGTGCACCTCCCTTTGTGCTTGGTGTCTTTCAAAAAGTTTGTTTGTTTTGTTATTCAAGCTCTTTATTGCTTTGTTATGTTTTAAGAGCAATGATAACATTCCAGTGTGCTCATGGGTATTTAATTACACAACTTTGTTTTGATGACTCTTAATATTTGTGGATTGGGACCAGCAGGTGTTGTAGTGGTGAAGGCAGTGGACTCACACATGGCTGACTGCAGTTCAAGTCCCGGAGTCGGAGACTTGAAAATCATACTGGGCATGTGTGTGTGCGCAAAATCCCAAGAGGAAAATGAAGGAAAAGAGATAGAAATACTCCCCTAGGGGGGTATTTCTTACTTTCCTTCTTTCTTTCTCTCCAGTGGGTGCACGCACACCCTACAGAAAAAAAATCTTTAAAGAAAGTTCATATATCATGCTGGGTAAAGTCTCTTCACAATCTAAATGATGTATAGTAATTCAATGTATGAATAATAATAAAAATATATAAATAAAAGAGAAAAAAGTTCATGTGTAAATTATGTTAGGTCAAAATGAAATAATCGATAATCAGAGAGAGCTATATTGTACCAGTCCTTACGTACACAGAATAACATAGTTTGAAGGAGCACTGACGATCATCCAGGGCATTTTTTTCATTTTTAAGAAGGTAAGAAACTTCTTCACAGTCACAAAGATGGTCTGGAGCAGGCCGGGGAGCAGGGCCTGCAGAGCTCCTGCAGAACCCCCTGCCCAGGCTGCCAGGATGTGCAGTGGCAGCGTGGGCCTCGGGCGGTCCCTAGCTGGATCCCCGCCTCTGTGGGCCTCAGGTGGTCCCTGGCTGGATCCCTGCCTCCGTCAGTCTTGAGGGGTCCCTGGCTGGATCCCCGCCTCCGTGGGCCTCGGGGCCTCCGTGGGCCTCGGGTGGTCCCTGGCTGGATCCCCGCCTCCGTGGGCCTCGGTGGTCCCTGGCCAGCACCCTGCCTCTGCCACTGTGCTTTACTTCCTGCACAGCCTGGGAATGTGCTGCACGTCCCCTATCTTGGCAAATGGAAATGACAAGGCGGTATTACATGGGGCTATTTTGTTTATCAAATTAGTAAAGAATTGAGAACCACTTAGAAGAACACCTGGGAAGCAGTGACCACTCGCGAAATGGTAGCTGTGCGAACGGCACCACCACTCAACTGCTGCTACTGCCTGGCTGTCTTCTCCCCACTCAGTGCAGTCTATGAACAAAGCTTAAAGATTAAAGAGGAGAGTTTTACTCACTGAAGTATTTTCATCTAAATAACACGTATGAGTGTGTGTGTATACTACATAGGTATTTAAATCTATTGTATGTGTTTCATTTTAATAATCTTATTTTTTAAAGACTTATTTTAACTTTATTTATTTACTTACTTTTTAATTTGCCCAGAGATGGACAGAGTGAGAGAGAAAAAGAGAGTGGAAGAGAGAAAGCAAGCTGCCAAGTCCGGGACTTGAACCACAGTGGACCATGTGGGAGTCCAGCACCCTTAATCGCCATGCCACCTGCCGCCCCCCATGGTCTTATTAAATAAGATTATATAATTTGATCCTGAACTTAAGTATAAATGGACTCAACATTTCTTCACTGTCAGGTTGCTGATTTACATGTATCACTAATCCATTTTGAATTTACTTGTGACCATATACGGCGTACACCATGGGATATATTACGGGGGCATGTCTGAGCCGCCACCTCTCTCTCTCTCTCTCTCTCTCTCTGGCAGTAATGACTGTCATTGAGCCGGCTATATTTTCACTTTGTGCTCACAATGTAGCCGTGTGTAGGAGGCCTGAAACATGAACTTAGTATCTTCGTAACTTTCTTAATACTTCTGTTGGGAAGTTTATGGACTTGGTTACACACATCCCCTACGAGACCAAGAGAATGCTTCCTGTCTCGGACTGGTCTCACTGCGTTCTCAAGAGCTTTAACTCGTGGTCCTGTAGAAGGACTCTACTAGGAGAGTTTTCTTCAATGTTTATTTCTTGGAAGAGAGAGAGAGACAGAGAGACAGATAGAGTCAAAGATAGAGCATGGGACAGAGGAAAGAGAGAGAGACAGGCACCCCCAGTAGGGGCTTCATACCACAAAACACCCTGTCTTAGCCAGCCTTACTGGATGGCATGAGTGTGCATGTGCACCTGGGTGCCAGGGAGATCCCGGAGCATGGAGCAGGACCTTTACCATGGGGGTCCGGCTGCATTAGAAGGGTCCAGTTTTGTTATCACTGCCCCACTGTCGGGCTCCAGAAAAATGTTTCCTGTGACTCTGTTAATAATCACAAAAAAGCTGGAAATGATCTAGTGACCACTGGGAAGAAAATGGGAAAAACAAATTGCAATTCATTTATACAACAAACAGCAGCCAACATGGATGGTCTGGGGCAATACACAATGGCCTAACCGAAAACTGGCAACATCATGATGAGTAAAACTGCAAATCCCACAAGGCAGTGTGTGACCTGCACACTTCTTACAGTGTTCAGCCACAGAGCAACTGAGTACATTACTTAGGAACATACACAGGGCGGGACCAGCAGATGGTGTAATGGTTACGTTGCTGGACTCCCATGTAGTTGGCTGCAGTTCAAGTCTTGGACCCAGTTGCTTAATATTAATGCCAGGACTGTGTGTGTGTGTGTGTGCGCGTGCGTGCCCAAAATCCCTAGAGGAGAATTGAAGAGAAGGGATTGGGGCATGGCCTCCCCCGGGGGGGTGATTTCTTGCTTTCTGTCTCTCTATGTCTCTCTGTCTCTCTGACAAGTATACCCACCCTATAGCAAAAATCTCTTTCTAAAAAAAAAGAAAAGAAAAAATAATATACACCACAGGATCATCACAAAGTTCATGGGGAATGTGCATTATAAAGAACTGTATGGGGACCAGCAAGCAGCATGGTGGTTAAGGAGTTGGACTCCCACATGACTGACTACGGGTCGTGTTCTGGACCACAGGGTCAGACTATGAGAATCACACCAGGCTCATGTACATGAGTGCCCAAAGTCCCAGGAGGAGAGTGGAGAAGGGATTGTAGTGGGCCATCCTAACTCGGGGGCGATTTCGCACTTTCCCTCTTTTTCTCTCCTTTTCTCTCTCCCTAGCAAATGCACAAACTCCCAAGCTAAAAACAAAACAAAACAGAAAAACCGTGGATTTCAAAATATGTTTTGCACCAGAATAAACTCAGACTTTAATTTCACTTTTTCACAAACTGAAGTCCCCTCAAATATAGTGTATATGATGAAGCTCTTTCACTATTCACATAGTTTTACATATTCATTTCTACGTAGTAAACGAACAGCTCAAAATAAAACTGTGCATGGCCTAGTAACGATCTTACGTTATGCTTAATCCAAGTCTATGCAGCTGCAGTCCGACAAAAGAAAACAGAACAGTTTCAAAAGGAACAATATCCCAGTAAATAGAACTTCAGTGTGCGGGTGTACTGAGCACAAGCGAGTGTGACTTGGGGATGGGAAATTGTTATTTAGAAGTACTTAACTTTTTTTGTTTGCTTTGTTTGATAACATCTGTCCTTTGTAGGCTTTCAGGTCAGGATGGTGCTATTTGTATTTGAGTCCACAGGGTAAGACTATGAGACAGCCTTTACAGGACTCTTCAAAAGGAAAAATCTGGGCACATTGCCATTCCCCCGTCCTGCAGAAGCCCAGTGTAGAAAAAGGCAGCAGTCTGAGGGCCCCTCCTCCAAATACACGGAAAAAAGCCAAGCTAATCCTTTCTTCTGCAACCCGCTTCTCTCTCATCTCCGCTGTTTGTTTCCTTACTCTGGTGTGTAGCGAGAGGGTGAGTCTCAAAGCAAGAATAGGCCAGGAGACGACGCCGGCTCAGCCCTGACGGCCAGAGACCAGAACAGTGCTTTTGAAGCCTGTGTCTGGCCTTCTCTTCTCCCTAAATGCCTGGCCCTTGCTGGCTTCCAGCTGTTGCTGAATAATTACAAAGGGAAAGTGTGCATATTGCAAAGTGCAAGGGCGAGCCTACAGAAAAGGGCTAGGGTGCAGAGGCTGTTTGCTCTCCCTTTGTCTCTAGTGATGACCGCAGAAATACACTTGTGAGGTAAGCTGGGAGTTCTCTCTCTTCTGATGCTTTGACTCGGAATTTCCTAACCTGCAAAACTTCTTTCTTCAGGTCTGATACGGAGATACCGGAATGAATTCCCCCTACCTCTTGGCAATATTGAGAGAAAACTAGCCTTCTAAGGGCATGGGGAAAAATTAAGGCAGTGCAACCTCTTAGCAACGGAAAATGACCCTGCAGGGCCTGGAGTCTGGCGGTGTGGTTCAAAGTGGCCTGCTGCTAGCTTCATAGTTTTTGCCTTCCACGCAGTAATATGCCTATAGTTTATTTTATTATATTTACATTTTGTCATTGTACATCTTTGTGGCATACAAAATGGTTTTTCAAAATATGCATGTAGTGCATGTCAGTCAAATCAAAGACATTACCATACCTATCCAGAAATAACCCCCAAAACATACAGGCCAACTGATTTTTGACAAAGGATATCAGTCAATCTATTGGGAAAAGGAAAACCTCTTCAGTAAATGCTGCTGGAAAACTTGGACATCTGCCTGCAGAAAAACGAAACTGGACCCCATCTCTCACCGTTGACGAATAACCCCAAAGATCGACATGTCAAGTCGATGGTTGTCGATGTTCTTCCTGACACACTGCCAAAGGAGCAAGCTTCTAGAAAATGCCCTCCCTGAGTCGCATCCCTATATAATGCTCTGGGTTTCATACCTTAGCTAATGAAATATTAGACAGTATCGGAAGTTATCGGTATTTTTTTCTCCTTCTTACGTCATCTTCCAATCACACGCACATTAAAAATGTAATGGATTAATTCCTCAGTCATTATTTGACTATTTTTTTTCTTTGTGAAAGCAAAGGATAGTTTATTAAGTAAAAGCCAAAGAGCACTCCCAGGAGGTAGGGGCTGCCTGAATGGAGAGCGTGGCACGGAAGGCCCCGCAGTTCCACTCTGTGAGGTCTGTAATTTTAAATCTAGGTTACTGGCGGGAACGTAAGACCAGTAGGGAGTGGCTAATTAGTCCTCTGTTGTATGAATGAAATGTAAATCAGACCGAATGCTGTTACAGGGTAGAACCTTTTTTAGCATGTGATATGTGATTGTCCACCACACCTTATTTTTGGAACTAAGACAAATTTAAACAAATAAACACACATACACACTTTAAGTGATTAAGCAACCACAATAACAATAAATGGTTGAGATATGTTTGGCTGAATTATTTAAGAGCTGCACTAAATTGAGGGTCTGCATTTAAATCCCACATCTTTTCTTATTTTTTCCTCTGTCATTAAAATAATCTAGAAAGGTAATGTTAAAAGGCAAACTTTAGAGAAACTTATCGGACTCTGAGCAAAAAACAACGTGTGAAGGGAGCTCCAAGGTGCAGCGGCTGCAATGGCGTCTACCAGCAGAGGGAAAGGGAG
>NW_006203761.1:352937-376051 GCF_000334495.1 Tupaia belangeri chinensis
GTTGAAGGGTGGCCGTGGGTGACCGAAGCTGGCCTCTGTGGCTGGTACTGACCGATGCCTTAAGGACGCAGACTCCGAGTGCGCCCGGTTTGTTTACCCCGGGAAGAGGTGGTTAACAGTGGCTGTGCTGCCTGCCGTGTGTGTAGAAAGAAGTCCCGAACGTGTAAAGTCAGCTGTCACCCCTGCCGTCCCCACTGCACTCAGTTCTGCAAGCGATCTGAGAAACGCCTCGAGCTGAACCGGGCCACAGTAACACGCTGTCCCCAGCTTCAGTGGCTCCAGGAGCCGTCCAGTCGCCACAGCCTCAAACCGGGTGTTATTTCTGGTTTTACCTGCTCTCCCCTACCCGGTATCCAAGCTGGCAGTTCTCTCGGCTTTCTACGCAGACCCCCGACGTCCACTTCCTGCCCTTCCTCCCTGCTGCTCCCCCAGGTGCGAGCCATCTTGACTCCATTCCTGGACGGGAGCCCCGCCTGCTCTTTGGCCACTTGTCCTCGTATTTCCCTAGAAGCCAGATGGGATTTTCAGGATGTAAATGAGATGTCTAACACTGGCGTCCATTACAGGCGGGTACAACATGGAAACTCGCTGTTGGGGCCTCAGGGCCGGTACCACCATCCCACCCTTCTCTCACCCCTCACTCCATTACTGTATCCCCACTTCCAGAGTTTCTCACTGGGGAAGCTTCCATCTGGGGATTGGCAAATCAGAATGGAAGTCGCAAACAGCTGGGATTAGAGGAAGTACCAATACCTAGGAGTCAGGAGACAACTAGCTTCACCCAGTACAGTGTATGAAACATTGTGTCTTATACATTAAATACACCATAAGTTTTATAGATTGCGCTTCCATAAAGCTGGGGGAAATAAACTTCTAAAGACTATATTCGAGAGGCAAGTGTGCTATGTGCATACTTTATAGCGTTTGGAAAAGTTACTTGGTTTTTATGGACCTTGAGATTCCTTATCCATAAAATGAGAATTATGCATTCTTTCTTCTTTTTTTGTTGTTTCCTTTTAGGTTGCCTTTTCTTTTTTTTTATTATTTATTTATTTTTTATATATGTTTTGAGAATCATGCATTCTTTCAACAAACATGTACTATGGGTCTAGTAAAACACTAAAGCTACCTCAGTAATTAATACGTGCACGGCTGGAAGCAGCAGTGTCTACTGGAGGGCTGTTAAGAGGAACAGATGAGGCCGTGGAGGCTGGTGCAGGCTTTCACAAATACTCAGTATTCTCTGAACTAAGGGCTGGCATGCGATAACAGATATGGAGAGAGTCCCTCCACTTCTGAAGCTTACACCGTAGTCTGCAGATAAAGAAACACAGAATAAGTTTAGCAGGTGGTAACCACAGAGAAGAGAATAAAATGATACTAAGATCCAGAAGCACCCAGTCTAGGCCATGCCTGGAGGGAGTGCGAAGTCGCAAGGGCAGAAAGTAGAGTCCAAGAATAGAGAGAAACCACTGGGGTTTGAGCGCAAAGAACAGGGCAGAAGGGGTGAGAGAAGGGTGGGATGGTGGTACCCAGCCCTGAGGCCCGAACAGCGAGTTTCCATCTTATACCCGTGGATGCTGGTGACGGGCTTTGAGCAAGTGTTAGACATCTCATTTACATCCTGAAAATCCCATCTGGCTTCTAGGGAAATACGAGGACAAGTGGCCAAAGGGCAGGCGGGGCTTCCGTCCAGGAATGGAGTCAAGATGGCTCCCACCTGGGGGAGCAGCAGGGAGGAAGGGCGGGCACAGAACGTCGGGGGTCTGCGGAGAAGGCCAAGAGAGCTGCCAGCAGCGCATTTCCTGGGCTTGTGCATTTACCTCAGATGATGGGATTTCATTCTTTTTCACCGCGGACTAGTATTCCACTGTGTGTGTACGTATGCGTGTACACGTACATGTGTGTGTATGTACATATCATATTTGGAGAGACACCTAGTAGGGGATAGCTCTGTCACATGGCATTCTATCAGTTTTTGAGAAATCTCTGCATTATTTTCCCTCGTAGCTGTACTAATTTACATTCCCAATAACAGTGAGAGTTCCCCTTTCTCCTCACTCCTGCCAGCATGAGCTATTTTTCTTATTGGTAAGAACGATTCTAAGTGGTTTGAGATGGTATCTTACTGTGATTGTGATTTGTATTTCCCTAATGATTATTATTAGGGATGAATACTTTCTCATTTTTTTTGGCTATTTGTATGACTTTTAGTAAAGTTTATTTTTTCATTTATTTCACGCCAAAGGGAAATGGAAAGAGAGAGAGGAAGAGAGAGGGAGAGAGACTAGACCTTCAACCAGGTCTCATACCGTGATCTTCAACTGATGCTTCCCAGCCAGCCAAGACCTCAGGCACATGCATACAGGTGTGTGCAACTAGGCTGACATGATCGCAGACACGTGTACAGGTGTGTGCAGATAGGTTGATATGATCACAGACACGTGTACAAGTGTGTGCAGATAGGTTGACATGGACACAGGTACATGCGTACAGATGTGTGCCGACGGGTTGACATGGACACAGGCACATGCATACAGGTGTTTGCAGATAGGCTGACATGATCGCGGACACATGATAGGTTGACATGGACACAGGCACATGCCTACAGGCTGTGTGCAGATAGGCTGATGTGGACGCAGGCACATGTGTACAGGTGTGTACAACTAGGTTGATGTGGACACAGGCACATGCGTACAGGCTGTGTGCAGATAGGCTGATGTGGACACAGGCACATGTGTACAGGTGTGTACAACTAGGTTGATGTGGACACAGGCACATACGTACAGGCTGTGTGCAGATAGGCTGACGTGGACACAGGTACATATGTACAGGCTGTGTGAAGATAGGCTGACGTGGACGCAGGCACATATGTACAGGCTATGTGAAGATAGGTTGAAATGGACACAGGTACATGCGTACAGGCTGTGTGCAGATAGGCTGACGTGGACGCAGGTACATATGTACAGGCTGTGTGCAGATAGGTTGACGTGGACACAGGTACATATGTACAGGCTGTGTGAAGATAGTTTGAAATGGACACAGGTACATGCCTACAGACTGTGTGCAGATAGGTTGACATGGACACAGGTACATGCCTACAGACTGTGTGCAGATAGGTTGACATGGACACAGGTACATGCCTACAGACTGTGTGCAGATAGGTTGACATGGACACAGGTACATGCCTACAGACTGTGTGCAGATAGGTTGACATGGACACAGGTACATGCCTACAGACTGTGTGCAGATAGGTTGACATGGACACAGGTACATGCCTACAGACTGTGTGCAGATAGGTTGACATGGACACAGGTACATGCCTACAGACTGTGTGCAGATAGGTTGACATGGACACAGGTACATGCCTACAGACTGAGTGCAGATAGGTTGACATGGACACAGGTACATGCCTACAGACTGTGTGCAGATAGGTTGACATGGACACCAAAACCTGACTTCCTGCCTGTCTCGGCGTTGCCATGGAGCGCACTGCTCTGTGCTGCTGTGTCACTGGCCCATTTGACATCTCTTGAGAACTTTTCAGGTCATTTGATCATTTTTAAATTGGGTCTTTTGTTTTGCTGCTGAGTTCTTGTCTATTCTGGTTGTTAATCCTCTGTTTGATTTATAGTTTGAAAACCTTTCTCCCATTTGGTGAGTTTTATTTTTATTATGTTGAGCAGATTTTTTTGTGTGTGTGCAGAAGACTTTCAGTTTGTTTGTGTTCTGCAGGTGATTTTGACGTTTTATTCAAAACACCTTTATCTTGATCAACTTTCTGAATATTTCCCTATGTATCATTCTGGTGGTTTCCTAGTTTCAGGTTTTACGTTTAAGTCTTTAATCCATTTCAAGTTGACTTTTGGATATGGTGAAAGTTTAGTTTCATTTTTCTGCATGTGGATGTTTAGCTTTCTCTGCACCATTTATTTATTCATTTATTAAGTTTTTGCCAGAGGGTACATCTGATTACCAAAGAGAGACAGAAAGAGGGAGAGTGAGAAAGCCCCCTCCGTGGATAATGGCCACACCACAATCCCCTCTCCTCCCTCTGTTCTCCCGTCAGGATTGCAGTAATATACACCTGGCAAATTTCTAAAGCCGGGGGTCTGGAACTTGAACCATGCGATGGGCCATGTGATATCCAGCTGCCTTAATCACTTTCCCAGCACTGTTTACTAAATAGACCATCTTTTCACCAGTGAAAGTCCTTGGCACCTTTGTCAGCTGGCGGTACTTATGTGAATTTCTTTCTGGGACCACTCTTTGCTCTGTTGTTCTGTGTGTCTTGGTCATTGTTTGATTTGTGCTTGTTTTGGCAGTACTGTGCTGTTTGGCTGTTCCAGCTTGGTAGTATATTTTGAAATCTAGTAGAACGGTATCGCCAGCTTCTTTGTTTTTTGCTGAGGATTTTTTGGGATATTTGCAGTCTTTTGTAATTCCATACACATTTTCTGATAGCGTTTTTCTGTTTCTGTGAAGAATGTCATTGGTATTTTGATGGGAATTGCACTGAATCTGTAGATTGCTTTCAGTAGTGTGGGCATTTTAACGCTATTGATTCTTTCAATCTATCAATATAGAATATTTTTCTATATTTTTTTGTGACTTCAATAAATTTTTAATCAGTATGATATATAATTTTTGCTGTAGATACGGTTGACCTCTTTAGTTAAATTTTTAAAAAAGATTTACTTATTTATTTATTATTTTTCAATTTGATGAGAGAGAGAGAGAGGGAGAGAGAAAGCAAGCGGCCAGGTTAGGTTGACATGGACACAGGTACATGCCTACAGACTGAGTGCAGATAGGTTGACATGGACACAGGTACATGCCTACAGACTGTGTGCAGATAGGTTGACATGGACACAGGTACATGCCTACAGACTGAGTGCAGATAGGTTGACATGGACACAGGTACATGCCTACAGACTGTGTGCAGATAGGTTGACATGGACACAGGTACATGCCTACAGACTGAGTGCAGATAGGTTGACATGGACACAGGTACATGCCTACAGACTGTGTGCAGATAGGTTGACATGGACACAGGTACATGCCTACAGACTGTGTGCAGATAGGTTGACATGGACACAGGTACATGCCTACAGACTGTGTGCAGATAGGTTGACATGGACACAGGTACATGCCTACAGACTGTGTGCAGATAGGTTGACATGGACACAGGTACATGCCTACAGACTGTGTGCAGATAGGTTGACATGGACACAGGTACATGCCTACAGACTGTGTGCAGATAGGTTGACATGGACACAGGTACATGCCTACAGACTGTGTGCAGATAGGTTGACATGGACACCAAAACCTGACTTCCTGCCTGTCTCGGCGTTGCCATGGAGCGCACTGCTCTGTGCTGCTGTGTCACTGGCCCATTTGACATCTCTTGAGAACTTTTCAGGTCATTTGATCATTTTTAAATTGGGTCTTTTGTTTTGCTGCTGAGTTCTTGTCTATTCTGGTTGTTAATCCTCTGTTTGATTTATAGTTTGAAAACCTTTCTCCCATTTGGTGAGTTTTATTTTTATTATGTTGAGCAGATTTTTTTGTGTGTGTGCAGAAGACTTTCAGTTTGTTTGTGTTCTGCAGGTGATTTTGACGTTTTATTCAAAACACCTTTATCTTGATCAACTTTCTGAATATTTCCCTATGTATCATTCTGGTGGTTTCCTAGTTTCAGGTTTTACGTTTAAGTCTTTAATCCATTTCAAGTTGACTTTTGGATATGGTGAAAGTTTAGTTTCATTTTTCTGCATGTGGATGTTTAGCTTTCTCTGCACCATTTATTTATTCATTTATTAAGTTTTTGCCAGAGGGTACATCTGATTACCAAAGAGAGACAGAAAGAGGGAGAGTGAGAAAGCCCCCTCCGTGGATAATGGCCACACCACAATCCCCTCTCCTCCCTCTGTTCTCCCGTCAGGATTGCAGTAATATACACCTGGCAAATTTCTAAAGCCGGGGGTCTGGAACTTGAACCATGCGATGGGCCATGTGATATCCAGCTGCCTTAATCACTTTCCCAGCACTGTTTACTAAATAGACCATCTTTTCACCAGTGAAAGTCCTTGGCACCTTTGTCAGCTGGCGGTACTTATGTGAATTTCTTTCTGGGACCACTCTTTGCTCTGTTGTTCTGTGTGTCTTGGTCATTGTTTGATTTGTGCTTGTTTTGGCAGTACTGTGCTGTTTGGCTGTTCCAGCTTGGTAGTATATTTTGAAATCTAGTAGAACGGTATCGCCAGCTTCTTTGTTTTTTGCTGAGGATTTTTTGGGATATTTGCAGTCTTTTGTAATTCCATACACATTTTCTGATAGCGTTTTTCTGTTTCTGTGAAGAATGTCATTGGTATTTTGATGGGAATTGCACTGAATCTGTAGATTGCTTTCAGTAGTGTGGGCATTTTAACGCTATTGATTCTTTCAATCTATCAATATAGAATATTTTTCTATATTTTTTTGTGACTTCAATAAATTTTTAATCAGTATGATATATAATTTTTGCTGTAGATACGGTTGACCTCTTTAGTTAAATTTTTAAAAAAGATTTACTTATTTATTTATTATTTTTCAATTTGATGAGAGAGAGAGAGAGGGAGAGAGAAAGCAAGCGGCCAGGTGTGGGACTTGAACCACGGCTGGCCATGTGGGAGTCCAATGCCTTAACTACCATGCCACCTGCCAGGCCCTCCTTAGTTAAATTTATTCTTATGTCTTTTGTTTACTTTTTTATAGCTATTTTAAGTGAGGTTGCTTTAAAAATTTTTTCCAGTGAGCTTGTTATTGGTGCATAACTGATTTTTGTATGTTGATTTTGTATTTTTTTTTGAGACAGATTTTTGCTATGGGGCGTGTGCACTTGCCTGAGAGACAGAGATAGACAGAGACAGAAAGCAAGAAATCACCCTTCAAAAGGGATGGTTATGCCACAATCCCTTCTCCATTCTCCTTTCAAGATTTTTGGTATGCACACACATGCGCCCAGCGTGAGTTTCAAGTTGCCAGGTCCGAAACTCGAACTGTGGTAGACTACCTGGAAGTCCAGTGATGTAACCATTATGCCATCTGCTGGCCTCTGGTTTTGCATTTTGCAGCTTTACTGAATGTGCTTATCAATTCTAAGAGGTGTACGTGTGTGCGTATGTGGAGTCTTTAGGATTTTAAATATATATGATCACGCCACTTGTAAATAGGGACAATCTGTCTTTCTCTTTTTTTTTGAAGTGGTTTTTGCAATAGCGCGTGTGCGCTCGCCAGACAGACAGAGAGACAGAGAGACAGAGAGAAAGAAAGCGAGAAATCACCCCTTAGGGGGGATGGCCATGTCGCAAGCCCTTCTCCTCCATTCTCCTCTCGGGATCTTGGGCACACACGTTCATGTGCATGCAAAGAGTTTAAGCCACTGGGTCCAGGATGTGAACTGCAGTCGACTACATGGGAGTCCAGCGACATAGCCATTATGCTAACTGCTGGTCCCCTGTCTTTCTCTTTCTTTCTCTTACCTTATTGCCCTGGCCAAGACTTCCAGTATGATGTGTAATAAGACCGGTGAAAGTGGACATCCTTGTCTTATTCCAGTTCTTAGGAAAACAACCTTTCAGCTTTTCCCCAGGAATCGTGGTAATAGTTGTGAGTTTGTCGTACCGGGTCTTTATTGTGTAGAAGTGCATTCCTCCTATCCCTAAGTAGTTGAGGTTTTTTTTTTTTTTTTTTTTTTTTTTTTGGGTCTATTGATAAGCTTATATGATTTTTCTCTACCTTTTGTTAATATGGTGTTTCACATTTAAGTATCTGCATGTGTTAAACCATCCTCACATCCTGGGATAAACTCGTATGACTATGATGTATTATCCTGTTGACATTCTGTTGGAGTCACTTTGCTAGTATTTTGTTGAGGATATTTTTGCATATATATTCATCATGAATACTGGTTTGTATTTTTTATATTTTGGTGTATTTTTGTCTGGTTTGGGTGTCCAAGCAATGCTGGTTATCAAGGTAATTCACAGAACGAGTTTGAGAAGGCTCTTTCCTCCTCAGTGTTGTGGGAATAGCTTGAGAATAATTGGTATTAGCTCAGCTTTTGAAGTTTTCCTAGCATAGCAGTGAATTCGTTCAGTCCTGGGCTTTTCTTTCTTGGGCTACATTTTATTACTGACTCAGGCTCATTGGTTTTTATCAGTTTGTTCAGATTTTCTGTTTCTTTCTGACCCAGTCTTGGTAGGTTGTGTGTCCAAGGGTGTCTCCATTTTGTCTAGATTTTCAGCATGTTGGCATACAGTTGCTCCTAATATCTTCTATTGTGTGTTTGTCCAAGGGTGTCTCCATTTTGTCTAGATTTTCAGCATGTTGGCATACAGTTGCTCCTAATATCTTCTATTGTGTGTTTGTGGTATTCGTCGTAGTTACGAGCTATTGGATCTCCCACGCAGCCATTCGGAAGAACTGCGGAGTGTCACACTGCCGCTGCCACTCAGCTGGTCTGCCTTGTCACTTTTATCATGCTGTTTCAAGAATTCGCTCCATATTCTTGACCTCTGACATTTCCGTTATAGTATGACTCAATGGGGACCTTTTTGGGTCAAATCTGTTTGGAATCTGGGAAGCAGCAGTTAGTGTAATGGCTATGTCGCTGGACTCCCACGTAGTCGGCTGCGGTTCGCGTCCCGGACCCGGTGGCGTAGAAATCCCCCCGGGCGCGTGTGCGTGCGTGCCCAAGATCCCGAGAGGAGAATGGAGGAGAAGGGATTGCAGCGTGACCATCCCCCCTGGGGGGTGATTTCTCGCTTTCTGTCTCTATGTCTCTCTCTGACTGTCTGGCGAGCGCACGCGCCCTATAGTGAAAAAAAAAAAAAACTCTCAAAAATCTGTTTGGAATCTTTGAGCTGCTTCTATCTGGATGTCCGTATCGCATCAAATACGTGGAAGTTTTCAGCCACTATTTTATTAGATAAAATTCTGTCCCTGTCTGTAGCTTTTCTTTTCCTGGAACTCATGATGCAAATATTCGTTTGCTTGATGGTATCACATAAGCCCAGCAGTCTGTCTTAATTTTTTCTCATTTTATTTATTTCTTTTCTTTTCTATTTCCCTCCTGACTGGATGACCTCAAAATATTTATATCCCAAATCTGAGATTTTTTTTCTTCTAGATATAGTATGCTGGTAAAGCTCTCTGTTGTATTTTAAAATTTTGTTTATTGAGTGTTTTGGTTCGCGAATTTCTGTTTGGTTCATTTTTTATGATCTGTTGTGGTTGTTGCTGTGAATTTCTCATCTTGGTCTTGAGCTGTTTTCCTGATTCCATTGACTTGTCTGTCTGTACTTTCTGAGATCTCACTGAGTTCCCTCAGGCATTCTCATTCCCTTCTAGGTATATCAAGGATCTCCTTCTCCTCCGGACTGCTTTTCTCTGGAGGTGTCCTGTTTTCGTGCAGTTCGTGTTTCTGTGCTCCTTTGTGGTATCTGTGCATCTGGCTGTCTTCTCCAGCTTCATAAGTAATCTTCTCAGGGGGAGATTTCCCTTTAAATATGACCCATATTGCCGACTAAGCAGGCCCTATGGGCTTGGGTCCCCAGGGTGTGGTTGTGTCCGCATGGACGTCTCTGCTGTCTTCACTGTGGGTTGTGTCTGTGAGTGCTCAGGTTCTAGACTGGGTATGTGGTTGCAGTGGTGCTGTTTTGCTGCGGTGGGGAACAAGTGGGGCCATTTTACTGTCAACAGTGGTAGAGGCCAGGGGTGCTAGCCAGAAGTGTCTGGGAGCCTAGTGACCCCAGTAATAGTGGGGGACCAGTCACATGGGATGACTTGTCCAGGAGTGCAGGCTTACAGTGTTGAGGGGGCTCCACTGGGCACAAAGGCCTGTGTGCTGGGGCTGCAGCAGGTGTTGGGCTCAGCGCAGGTCGGGAGTGCAGGCTGCAGTGCCTGGAGGCTTCCTGCAGCGGGGCGAGCCCATGTGCTGGCGCTGGGTGCAGCTGAAGGCCTGCTGTCTTCCGTGCCTGCCCTGGGAGCACTCTGCCACTGCACTGGTCTGTCGTTTCCCGGGGTGCATGGTGCTGCCTGGGCGTGGGGGCCAGAGTCGTGGCCTGCTGCTCAGTCTAGGTGGAGTAGAGGCTGCAGCCGCTCGAGTGGGCTTGGTGGGATTTGCCTGCGTTTTTAGGGATGTGACAATGTGTCCTTTGGTGCAGGTTCCAGTCCAGCAGTGGCCCATTCCGAAAGTGGGGCAACTCTATGGCAGTTTGGGTCCTGCAAGATGGAGGTATCTGGGTAGAACCCTTCCCTGGAGTTACGCAGCGTTGTGCATTTCAGGGGCTTCTCTCTCCTGGGCCCAGGGTACTGCAGAGCACAGGACCCTTAGGCAGCTAGAAGTGGCCAGGGGCGGTGATGGGGACCCTGGAGGAAGTCTCTCTTAATTCTTTCCCAGCAGTGGGGAGTTTTTCCTGAGTCCAGCCTTCCCAGCTCAGCCAGCTGCCCTCTAAAAGCTTTTTCTTATTAAAAAAGCCAAACAACATGTAATCAATGTGTTCTTCTTCGAGCTTCCTGATGTACTTGTTCAAACAATTCTAGTATGAGCTCCATTTATGTCCTAGTGGAAAACGATGACATAGTAAGTTCAGAAATGTCATTTTTAAACATTTACTATTGTCTTTATTATTTTCTTCATTGGATCTCTCTTCCTAATCAAATTCTACTTGCTCTTCCCTCAGTAAATATCAAGATTTTTTCAGTGCAATACTTTAGGTTGGAGATGATATTGAATAACGATTAATCAGCCAGTTTTTGGCTTAAGATTGTTCAAATTTAAATCCAGTCTCTGTTGTTAATTTTTGACCTTGGTCTTTAAGTCTCCATTTTTTTTTATATATCAAATGGATATGAAAATAGTACCCACGGGCTAGCAGGTGGCATAGTAGTTGAGGCACTGGACTCCCCCAAGGCTGACCGCTGTTCAAGTCCAGATCTGGTGGCTTGAGACTCACCGAGGGCACCATGAACATGAGTGCCCAAGATCCCAGGAGGGGAATGGAGGAGAAGGGATTGCAGCATGGCGTTCCCTGCAGGAAGGTGGCTTCTCACTTCCTCTCTGTGTACCCAGGGAATGCACGCACCCTATGGCAAAAATCGTCTCTTTAAAAAAAAAATAATGCCCACTTCCTAGTCTCCAGCCAACATGCATTAATAGCATGGTAAGTATTCAAAGCAGCCATAATTATTTTTGATCTTTGTACTATTTTTTAACATTTTACAATTTCTTATTTATGTTTAATTATTGCATATCTTTGTGGGGTACGATATGATCTTTCAAAGCATGCATGCAGTGTGTGACACTTAAGTCAAGGATATTACCATATTCATCATCTTCAATAAAGAACCTTACATTACGTGAAGTACCGAACGCACGACCTAGCATATAGCAGAGTTGTAAAACTGTAGAGTAAGTGAATTTGGGGCCATGTTACCCTCTGTGTCTTGGACACATTTTAACGCATTCACCCCTCTCCTTGATTTACTTAGAGTTAAGCGAGAATCGAGAGTTGTACTATGGCTTCACCCACCGTTTGTCATAAGCTGTGTAACTAAACCCCATTTGTACTCCAGCATTTCAAAATATATTGGCTCTTTCGACAAATTATTGTTGGCATGAGAAAGTGTATTGCTGGGAGCTTCTCTGCTTCCTGCTCACACTTTAAATTGCGGAGCTCTTATCAATACATGGTTGCGATGACGCCCTAGAAGCTGGTCTTTTTCTTCAGGTCAGATTACCCCCATTAGCGTCTTTTCAGAGCATCCACCTCTAAATACTAGCATGCTCTGTTATCTTATTTTCCCGTTGATGGAAACATAGCATTCTCAGTATTGCCGTTCAGCTGAGAAATTAAAAGGTGCCATGGGCTTCAGGAGGGAGGGTAAGTGCCATCTCCTGCCTTCTTTGGGGTTTGTTGCTGCTGAAGGGGAGGCCCAGCGTGTTTTCTGTTTGCCAACTATAAGGGGAGTGATGGGGGAGTTTTTAGAAAGGATTGAAGTTATCATTCCATGGGCGTATGTTGTCCACACAGATAGAGACCACATTTTTCATCAGTTTTAGTAGTGTGCTTCAATAAAAGGAGATAGTGAGATGGTCCTAGCCTTGTCAGAGGAAGGTACGACTTTATTGTTTAATATGTTCCCCCAAAACAACAACCAACCAACCAACAAAAACCACCCAAAACATAGGAAACCTGAATGAATCAACAGTGAGAACTCTGCACAAATTCCTGTTATTAAAACAATTTGCTACAGGCTATGTGCACTTAGAGAGAGAGAAAGAGAGAGAGAGAGAGAGAGAGAGAGAGAGACAGAGAGAGAGAGAGAGAAAGAAAGAGAGAGAAAGAAAGAGAGAGAAAGCACCCCCAATGGGGCATAATCATCCCACAATCTCTTTTCCTTCGTTTCTCCTTCCTGTCAGGATTTGTGGGCAGGCATTCAGGGATAGGTGTGCCTGGTGTGTTTCCAAGTCGTCAGGTCTGGAATTCAAACCATGTAGTAGACCATGTGGGATCCAGCTGCCTTAACAACCATTTCTTTTGCTGGCCTAGGGATTCCCATTTAAAAACAAAACCAACCCCCCCCCTCCTGTTTATTAATCAGTATCTGGTTGCTCTTCACTGTACAGTTATTTTTTCTTTATACTCACAGGCCATGTGGGAATATGGTTTTTCTTTCAGTTGGATTACAATAGAGTCACATCAAGTATCAGAAGAATGATATTGGGTAAGCAAGTTTTTAAAATGTGAACAATGACATCAGGTAAGCAAAAAAGCATGCATCATGAACCTTCCTAGAACCATAACACAGAATTATTGGCTTATGTACCTATGAGGCAAAGAGAAAGTTCATCAGAAGTTCTCCTAAAAGATTTCTGCTTACCCTCCTCAAAGGTGAGCTCAGTTCTTTCTCCCCGAACCATGGATCACTCGTGCTGGTTTCTGCCCTCTAGGTTTCAGGCCATCATGTGGTCCTATTTTACATGTCTTATCTCAGAAACAGAGAATATCATCTCTAAGACTTGGCTGTGCTTAGTTCCAGGTCAGTTTATGTCATTGCATGTGTACTGGCCTCTGTAATTTAAGATAATAGAAGCTGATAAACTATTTTTTTAAAGGAGATATTGTTTTTTGGAAAATAAGTTGAATTATTTGAGAATCATTGGTAAAGTTGAGTGGATAAAGAGGAAATTGCCGTCAGTCCAGCTGTTGGAGAGTAGGCTGTAGGGTGCTGCAGCATCGTAGCATAGCCATATGGTGGCCCAGGTTCAGAGCCCTGGTCAACCTGAACATGACAGGTGCATGTCAAGGGTACCTCTGTCTTTCTCATGAAAGAAAGAAATAAAATAAACCTAGAAAGGGGAAATAGCTTTTAAAAGATGTAGAGTCACTTTAGAAGAATAGACTGAGATAAATACTCAGAAGAATACTGTGCTTTGATTCCTTTGCAAATATCTTCAACCTTCTGCTTTGTTTTAGAGAAGTCAAAACGGTAAATCTTAGATGATATGTTATGATTATGTTTTGTTCTGGGGATAACCAGTTCTCTAATTTATGTATCTATATATTCAAACACCTTGGGTCTGAGTAGAAAGATTGGAGAGAGAATACACATTTGCAAGTTTTAGGTTAAAATAAAATTTTAAGATGTATATGTGTGTTATTGGTGGTCCACCTTACCCTACTTTTTCAAATAATGACTACCTGTAACAGCCAGGGAAGAGGGCTCAAAGACTGAAGGCAGAAAGATGACAAAAGAGAGGTGGATTGTTTGGGATCCAGGGACTTCCTTTCTCAAGGTTTCAGTTGGCTTTTCTCTGAAATGAAAGGTTTAGATGTAAAAAACCTATGAATTCTTTTTAAGTCTCACATTTAATATTTCCTCATTCTAAATAGTCAAAAGGAATGCCCTTTCCTATAATGTGACTTGTTAGATGGCTCTGAGGTCCCTGGAACTTGCACCAGGTACACTTCCTGGACACTGTATTGGTCCTGTAATATTGCATTCACCCTGGTCTCTTGTCAATCATCCGAGGAACTTGGGGTGAGAAATCCAGGTTGAGTTCAATGTAGCTCATATCCGTATCAGAGCGCGTTACTCCCTTGCTATGTAAGACCTTAACATCCTTTAAGGGCTTGCCTTAATACTGGCCATCGCCTGCATTCTTCAGTGTGCATCTGAGTGCGTGCACAGTCAGGCCTCCCCAGTGCACGGCTGGCTGAGCTGACTTGGTTCCCCCACTCCAAGGTGCTATTTTATGCCTCTAAGACTACTCATATGAATTCTTTGTCTGGAATGTTCTTCATCTCTTTTCTCCTGATTAAGTCTGAGTCCATAGAGACTCAGTCCTGGCACTCTTTCTTTCAGGGACTCTTACTGGATTTTTCCCAGGCCAAACCAAACCAGCTGCCTTCTACATCTATCCTGGAGATCTAAAGTCTCCCTCACTATGTTAACTTTCCATTACTTACCTCTTCCGTTAACCTGCAATCTTCTTGAAGAAAAAGACTGCCTCTTAGTCTTGTAAGTCCCAGCATCTGCATCACTTCTACCATGAGGACTTGGTTCAAAAACGTTTGATTAAATCCATTGTTACAAATAGAAGTAAGCCTGGTACTCACACTCCTCCTGCCTTAGCCTCCCTGAATGCTTAGAATTACAGGTGCATGCTACTTTGAGCTGGACCAGGACCCTGGCCTTCCACATGGTTCCCAGCCTGCAGAATACCGCGTCTTGGCGGTACACACCAACATGATTGGACCATTCATCTTACACATGAAGAAACAAGGCCCAGAATGTTCAGGATTTTGCCCAGTGTCTATTATTAGCATTAGAGACTATGATTTGGCCTACTGTGGCATGGCCGTAGGCTCGCTCTCTGGCATCTAGCTCACAAATTCATAGATGAATTCATTTATTTACTGAACAACAGACAAACATCAGCATAATGAGAGGGGATACTGGAACATTTCTACCTCAGCTCAGACTCGCATTATGCACCATTGCTAAGAATGAATCAACCTAAATGACCAAGAACTGATGAATAAATTAAGCTGTAGCACAATTATGCTATGCAACACTACTCAGCCATAATTTTTTGCTGTTCAAATAAAATGTAATTAAAAATTTTTTTTTCTCTTTATCTCTCTGGTGAGCGTATATGCTCTCTGACCAGAGAAACAACAACCACACACGTACACACACAAAACCCAAGCAAAAATAATCCCCTAAAAGTTTATCAATAAAGAAGGGCTGACCCTATAGCATAAAGATGAAGGGAATTAGATCCCAAATGACAGAACTGACAGGACCCAGTAGCTTGAAGAACACACCAGGTGCATGTGTGTATGTCTCCCAAAATCCAGGCGTGGAGAAACAGAGAAGGGATTGTCTACATGATGTATTAGAAGTACCCTCTCTGTGTGTCTATCTTTCTCTGGTGAATGCAAATATTTAAAAAGAGGTTATTATAAAAATAAATGTAGGTGGGGATCAGCAGTTGGCATAATGGCTATGTCGCTGGACTCCCATGTAGTCGACTGCAGTTCGAGTGCTGGATTTGGTGGTTTAAACTCACACCGTGCGCATATGCGTGCATGCCGAAGATCCCGAGAGGAGAATGGAGGAGAAGGGATTGCGGGCGTGGCCATCCCCCCAGGGGTGATCTCTCGCTTTCTGTCTCGCTGTCTCTCTGGCAAGTGCACACGCCCTATAGCAAAAACCTCTCAAAAAAAAAAAAAAAAAAGAAAGAAAGGAAGAAAAAATAGAAATGTCAGTGCAGGCCTGGTTAATAGGGCTTTACCTCAGTTACCTAATAACATCCTTCCTTCTCTCTCTCACAGTAGCCATCACGGACCACTACTGAAGGACGCTTTTCCCCAAAAGTAACTGAATATTAGACATCTTCCTTTAAAAAAATGACAAAGAAGGAAGAGTGAGAAACCTCACAGAATATTTGGAATTTTTGCTTTGCCACATGAATTAGAGGTTAAATCCCTTTCCTTGCTGCGAGCACCGTAATTAGTCTGTAGTCTTTGGTTTCATACTGGGTGCTGTTTTTACATTTCAGGGACTTCATTTTGTCCCACTTTGTCCCACTTTGTCCCTTTTCTCTCGTCCTCGATTGTCCACATGCACTCTCCATATTGCCCCTTCTCACCTGCCAGCCAGGGAGCCAGAGCATGGCACCCCTGGGCACCACTGGGCAGAGACTGCTCATTGGAGAGGGGTTGTTAAAAAAAACTAAAGGGGGAAGATGACGGTAAGGTAAATTTTAAAAAAATCCAGTCTTTAAAGGTATGTTACTTGAGTTTAGTGTTGATAAAAGAGATCATTTATTATCCAACAGGAGACATTTTTTGAGTGCAAGAGAAGACCATTAATAATGGCATGGGCATAAACCAGGGCTGCCCTGCAAAATCAGGACATATGCTCATTCTAAATAAAGACCACCTCTCCCTTTGCAGTTTCATTGCTCGACAATGTTGTCCCAGAAAATCCAAGTGCTCAGACTGTCAGATGAGCATCTCGATCTGCAATTCCTTCTCCTCCAGTCTCCTCCTGGGATTTTGGGCACGAACACACATGTGAAATATTAGTGGTGCTGTCTGCAGCCGAGAACTTATGCATCTCCTGGTAGTCAGCAGCTCAGGGCATTCACTCGGAAGGACTTCAATCTAAATTTGACTCTTATACATTGTTCATCAAATGTCCTGCTGGGAAAATTGGTCTTCCAGTGTTAGAGACAGTTGAGCCCTTTATCTTTACCAGATTCTCCAGCTTTCTCAGGTATCAAAGCGCATCATGAGCTAGCCGCCTACTGAAATGTGTCATTTGGTTCTCTGAAGAAACGCCTGACAAATCTGCAACATGAAATTGTTCCCTAAACTTTGAAATAAGCCATGGTCATAAGTAGAACTACATCTATAAACTTTGGTGAAATCATTATCCACAATGCCATTGTTTGCTGTTGTTGACTGTATTTTGATTCTGATTAATTCTTCTCAGTTCAAAATTAGAAAATAGGCATATTTCCTTGGGAAACTAGGTGCATATTTTCTTAATAAACGAGGACTGTGTAACCATTTTCGCATCTTTCTGTGGCTGCTGGGAAACTCAGCTATTTTACGATCCATTGTAGATGCTACCCTTAGCCCAATTTACTGCAATACTTCTTTTTGGCTCCACATTCAATTGCTTAGTATTTTTATTTTTTAACTTAATTTCTTCTTGCTCATTTTTTTTCTGTGTATGTTGTTTTGGTGCTTTTATTTATTCATTTTTAATTAGCCAAAGGGTGCCTGCACTCACTGATGAGAGAGAGAAAGTGAGAAAGCACCTCTCAAGCAGCATGATCATTCCACAGTCCCTTCTCCTCCATTTTTCCCTTGGGAATTTGGAGCTTGGGAATGCACACACATGTGCTCAGAATGTTTTCTTGAGCTGAGCCTGGGACTTGAACTGTGTTGTTAACCATGTGGGATCTGGCTGCCTTAAGCACCACTGTGGGCTGGCCTGTTTTGATGTCTTTTACATATTTTTTAATAATTTATTTTATTTTATTTATTATTAGTTTTTTAAAATTTTGGTATGGGGCATATATGCTCACCAGAGAGATGAGAGAGAGAGAGAGAGAAAGAAAGAAGGAAAGCAAGAAAGCAAGCCACCAGGTCCAAGACTTGAACCGTCGGCCAGGTGGGAGTCCAGCGCCTTAACCACCACACCACCTTCTGGCCCCTGTATTTTAAATTGTAACATTTTAGGAAGTATGTTGTGAAATGCTGCCTCTTTAACAATTGAAAAAAGGCTTTATTAAATTAGGCAAGGAAGGATGATTTCATTTTTTGCACTGACATGGTGAAAACTCAGTCACGGGAGACTAAAATGGTTTCTTGTTATAGTTTAATTGAGAAGTATACCTTATCTGTCTTCATCTGTGTTGCTGAATAGAACTCGCAGCTAGAATGAAGGCATGAGGCTCTTCCAGGAAGAACTGGAGTGGGACGTGAGCGCAGCGAGGCAGGCTGCGTGGGGTGGTTATTGCTGGATGAGGGCGGGAGGGAGCCTAGTGGTCGTTCTGAGCATTGCTGCGGCTAAGTGGGGTCTGAGCGGTGTTTTAGCGAGAAGTCCCATCTATGGGTGGCAGTGTTCCTGCTTGGGCAACTTCTTAGTCTGTTCCTCTGATCCTCTCAGTGATTCTATGAGGTACCTGGTATCTTCGACAGAATGTTTTTCTTTCTGCTTAAACTTGTCAAAACATTTCATTGTGTGCAAAGAAATTTGACCAACACAGCCTGACAAACAATGCACTTTCAGGAGCTGGTCAAATAACAAGACTGACCTAGGTCAATATGAATACCAGGGAGCGGCAGGACAGGGGAGAGGACAGAAGGGCATGTCCCTCCTGAGGGCATCAATTTCCAAAACATTCTCTTCACAAAAACTAACTTGGTTGATTTGATCTCTGACTTAAGCTTATCAGCTACCAGTTTGTGATCTTGGACACTCAAATTTATTTAAATTTTAGTTTTTTAATTGCCAAAAGGAACATGCTCTTGCCAGAGAGAGACAAAGAGACAGAGAGAGGGAGAGAGAAAGCAATGAATGGGGAGTGGCATAACCCCTTCTCCGTTTCTCCGTGCTGTCAGGATTTGAGCACGTATGCACACGTGTCTGGTGTATTTCCAAGCTGGCAAGTCAGGATTCAACTGTGGTTGGCCATGAGAATCTGACTCCCTTAATTACTAGACTGTGGGGTGAGCCTGATGCTCAAATATATTTAATAGAGTTATTTTAGTTTGGGGCTGAATCAGAGAATTTCTTGACTTTTTTTTTGAAGCGTACTTTTTTTTTTTTGAGAGGTTTTTGCTATAGGGTGTGTGCACTTGCAAGAGAGACAGAGAGACAGAAAGTGAGAAATCACCCTCTGGGGGTATGGCCATGTCCCTTCTCCTCCATTCTCCTCTCAGGATCTTGGGCACACACGCACACGCGCCCGGCGTGAGTTTAAGTCATTGGGTCTGGGACTCGAACTGCAGTCAGCTACATGAGAGTCCAGCGACATAGCCATTACGCCAACTGCTGGTCCTGATGTGTATATCTTCTATCTCTATGTTTTGCCATCTTTTTTTTTTTTTTGGGAGAGATTTTCACTGTAGGGCGCGTGTGCTCGCCAGACAGACAGAGAGAGACATAGAGACAGAAAGCGAGAAATCACCCCCCAGGGGGGAATGGTCACGCCGCAATCCCTTCTCCTCCATTCTCCTCTCGGGATCTTGGGCACGCACGCACACGCGCCCGGCGTGAGTTTTAAGCCACCGGGTCCGGGACCCGAACCGCGGTCGACTACGTGGGAGTCCAGCGACATAGCCATTACGCTAACTGCTGGTTCCCTGTTTTGCCATCTTTTAAAAATTATTAATTAATTTATTTTACATACTTTCACTGAACATCGCTGAGCATACCAAATGTGATTTTCTAGTCAGAATACACTGTAAAGTGGCTTAATCATACATGTTATCGTCAACAAATAATTTTCCAGTTCTTGTTTCTTGCATGTGTGTGTGTGTATATATATATATATATTCCCCCAACACACACTATTTCTCACCCTCTTCCATTTTCCATCCTCCTCCCACCCTGTCTCTGGTATCTGCAGTTGTTTTCCATTTCTTTATTCTTTCCCACATTGTATTGATTCACAAAATATCTTAGTTAATCTAAATACTTTCAATAGTAAGTTCACCTGATATATACATATCTGTAAACAAAAGTTGACTTTAGGCATGAAACTCTGTGGGTAGAATGCAAATACTATACAATAGCACACAGCTGAGGCTATATCGCTTAATGTAGTTACTAAGTAGGTATTTTTTAAATACAATTTTTAATTTCAAGAAAGGCAGGTTTAGCTTTAATAAATCAAAATCAAAAAATGTTAAGAGAACTTTGCTTACTACTTAAAGCCAGGGAATAGGTTAGGATTCTGTTCGAGTAGTAGGTGCATTGATCTGTCCACAACTCGAGAGAAGACAAAACTCCTTAACTGTTTTGCCATCTTAGCAACAGCCCGTAACTTGGGGTTGCCCAGGAGTTTCTAAGAGATTCACCTGTGGTGATTTCCCTTATGGTGAAGGCAACTGTGATCCCAGATAAAGAGAGGACTAGTCCTGGCTCTCTGTCCCTTTGTCTGTCTCTGGCATGTGCCCTCTGGCAATTAACAAAATAAATAGCCACAACTCGCTTCTTCAGCAAGCTCCCTCCTAGGTCACAGGGAATGGGCACCCAGAAGACCCCTGTGTTCTGTATGTATTTTAGTGTCCCAAGCAGGTCACGACTGGTAACTTCTTTGAAGGCTGAAAACCTACTAAACATTTTAAATCCTAGGATCCAGCAGAAACAGAGGTTCTATTACAAGTGACATGCTTTAAAATAGCATCTGAAAGAGCAATCGTCGGAGGTCCACCGGCCAGGTGTCTGGGGTGACGTTCAGGGGACGCTCATCTACTGCGTTCGGCCTCTTAAGAGCTGGTTAGCATCCAGCCTCTGAAGAGGGTGATTCGGCACCTTACTCTCCGCGTTTCAGCTGGCAGGATTCAGTGCTCTAAGTCAACATTCTGTTGTGGTTGGAAACGTACTTTGGTTGCACTCAGTTTGTGATTCCTATCTACATGGCCTCAGCCTTCTCGCTGGAATGGTGCCAGCTGGCCTCGTTAGCTCTAGCAGACCTTTCGGCTCTCTGGGTTATTTGGTTCCTAAGCATCACAAACTCATTCATGTCACCTGAACTTAAACACGATATTGTTACTACTGCATCTGTTTCATGAATTATCCTCCTGCTTCCTCTTCTACTTCCCGGGTGTGTAAGGAGTGGAAGTTAGCATTCCAGTTATCGGTGATGCTAAAATGTCTGGATAACTGCATTTGGCGAATGCTGAAACTTCAGCCCCAAATACTTGCAGTGCTTTCCTTCCTGACACTAGCGATAAGGGAAATGTCGGGTGCTAACGAAGGGTTTCTACCTGGGCCCTGGAAGCTGGTCCAGACAGTCACCATCGGGCACGAAGCTCTCTGCTTTCTTGGTATCGCTGTGCCCTTCAGCTGGTTAGGCCTCTGTTCCTGTAGGATGCCAGAGCTGCAGTTGTTCTAGATCCAAGTCCTGGAATCTCTGAGACAGGGGTGGAGGGAAGGAATGGTGAGCAGCGTGTGGAAATACAATGAAATGATAGTGGTCACATGTATGTGAAAGGTATTCTCATATGGCTGGTTTTTAAAGGGGGAGTGAGAGCATATCTCCCACAGATGCCAGGGGAAAGAGGACCAGCAGGTGAACCATTTTTGAACAAGGAGCGTTGCTTTAAAGTTATAGTTTAAGAGAAGAGAGGAAGAAGCTAAGAGATGGTCTTGCTCAGCCCCACTGATTAGCAGGCAAGGCGGGGTGGTTTAGAAAGTGCCGGTGACTTGCCTGGGGCGGCTGTGCGGTGAGGAAGGAGAAGTCAGTAGATGCTCCATCAGACCATGGCTTCCCTCTTCTCAGAAGGTAGTAATGAATGAATAGGTGAGATACGAGCCCCCGTGGGGTATGAATCACCGGGGCTATTGTAGCAGGTTAACCTTTTTTGTATTCTCTCGATATAGTCCCCCATTTTTCTCCCCCCCTTCTTTTTTTTCTTTCCCTTCTTTTGGTTAATCTTGTATTTACCTCTTGTATCTTTTTTTGTTTTGTTTTCATTAACTCTAGGCCAGAGCTATCAACCGGAGGTAATTTTTGTCCTCCAGGGAACATCTGAAATATCTGGAGATATTTTTGGTTGTTACAGCTGGAGAAGTTGCTACTGTGTCCAGTATGTAGAGACCACAAAGCTGCCAAGTACCGTACACTGCACAGGACAGCCCTACTCCCGCCCACAGCAAAGGATTTTCCAGCCCCAAATGTCACTCTTACCGAACGTGCGGAGTCTTGTATGTTTATGCTCTCTGACACAGCGAAGAGACCACTGCATACTTGGAAGGGCAGAAGAGGTACGATTAGGAGACAAAAGTGTTTCCTGATTACAGGCAGGGACAAGGGGCGACTGCTCAAATGCTGAGAGGAGAGTCTGGGGAGAGTCTAAGAAGGTAAGAAGTGAGACTTGATGTCACTCTGTTACCTTCACCTTGGGGGCATGCCTTGGAAGGGATAGCAACCGTGGTAAACTACCCATGAAAGCCTGAAGAGGTAAAATCCCAGAGCAAGAGTCACAGGTCTCGACCTCCTGGCCTCTGCTCTAGTTGGGAAGACTTCATGCTTCTCAGAGAAGTTCCAGGCTTTCTCCAGGCCTGCGGGTTTTTAATATGGTGCCCTTGGGTCCATCCTAGCAGGCAGGAGATAAGAAATTTCTATGTTCTATGAAGGGCTGCTGTGTGCTGGTTGAGGGTTCCTCTGGAGTATCTCTGAAGCAAGGGGTAAGGAGAGCTGTAGGCAGGCCCCCGAGCTGAGTATCCAGATTCCAGGTACCAGCAACCCCTTTAGGCAGACCAGTGGGCCTTGAGTCCCAGGCCAGGAGGGACCTCAGTGCAACGTGTCTGCAGTAGCCAGATTGAGCACCTGGGTCCATCTCAAGGTGGAGAGCACCGTGTGCTCACTCTTCATTCCCACCCCCCTCTTGTGATGGTATAAAACATGGCCTTCTGTCTGATGTTGGAAAAGGGAACCAGCAGTGGAAACAACTCAGAAAGGTCAATTACTGGAAAGAAATGAAGTTGTAAAGTAGAAGAAGCCAGCCCGTAGCCTGGTGGTTACGGGAGCCAGATCCCACACGCCTGCTACAGCTTGAATCTGGCATCACTGGCATGAGAACCATGTGAGTACAGGTGCCCAGACCCTGCCAGGGTGGAGAAATGGAGGGCAAGGAGTGCAGTGCGACCACGTCCCAGTGGGGAGGTGTTCTGTCCCTCCTTCTCGCTCGCTCTCGCTCGCTCGCTCTTCCTCTCTGGTTCTCTGGGGAGTTTATTCACCCTATGACAATGTAAAAAAATGTGGGCGAGATAAGAAACTTGTAATTAGCAAGGACTTTTCAGTGTTAGCAGGA
>NW_006203761.1:376082-387548 GCF_000334495.1 Tupaia belangeri chinensis
TGCATGCCCAAGAGGGACAGAGATAGGAAGTGAGCTCTGCCCTGCCATTTAGTTTTTTCTTCTTTTTTTCTGTAGAGAGAGTTTTGCTATAGGGCATGTGTGCTCACTGGAGAGACAGAGAGAAAAAGAGAGACAGAAAGCAAGAAATCACCTCCCAGGGTCATGCCACAATCCCTTCTTGTTTTCCCCTCAGGATTTTGGGCACACACATGCATGCACCTGGCATGAGTTTTAAGCCACTGAGTCCAGGATAAGAACCGTGGTCTACTATGTGAGAGTCCCAACGACATAACCATTATGCCTTCTGCTGCCCCCCTCATTTAATTTTAACCCCTTTATATTCTTATTCTGTGGTCAAATGACCTCTGAGGCACCTGTTTGTTTTACAGCCCTCTCTTGTCCACATCCTTCGTCCTTCCCATGAAGTCCTCTCTAGGGTGCTGCATCTCGTCTCTGAGCCCACACCAGGTGCCAGATTGGCGGCTCAGCTGCCATCGATCTGCTTCTTTTCCCACCTGTATGGACGTCCTCAATGAAAAAGGAGTGCACGTGCATCAATAGTGCCCTTAACTGAACAGAGGAACTCATCAGTGCCTTGTATGTCTTAAGTCTCTGCTCACAAGACCTGCGCCCTCTCTGCAGGAGAGCATGTCACCGCATAGGAGATTCAGCTAATCCAGAACCTGCCAGGGTCACAGAGGAATCACGTGGGACTCCTAAGTGAAGAAGTTGAGGCAAGCTTGCTAAGGGGCCTACTTGCCAATTGGGGCAGGATTAAGGGAAATGAACACGACTTGGGGAAGTATCTCAAAGTCAGCAAGAGCAGCCTACAGGGACAAGCGGAGGGACTGGGTGCCAGGCCCAGTGGCATCCCCAGCTGTATGAAGACCCTTTGCTAGAGCAAAGCAGTCCCCGATGACCTGTGGGCCTGGCAGGAAGGAACCAGGCAGTAAATAAGCTGGCCTTGATCTCTTCCTGCCCTCTGGTCTCTCGCTGATAACTCTGTTCAACAGAACTGGAAACCAGAAGACAAAACAGCCTAGTTAATGGAGTTCATCGGGTTGTCAGTTCCCTGGGACACAGAGCAAGTAGTAAGAGCAGAAAGGGGATCTGTAGGGAAGAACGGAGAATACTCAAACTGCGTTTGTTTATGTTCTTTGGGTCTGAAGACTTGAACTTTGGGCTCTGCCATGAATGAACTGTGTGACCTTGAGCAGCTGCTTCTTCTGTATTGTGATATTAGTAACTATCTCATTCAGTTGTTCAGAGGTGTGTGGGTGATGATCTTCATAGCGCCAGGCACGTATGTTTAGCAAATGTTAGTGGGTCATTTTCCTGGCCACTGGGTCTTCAGCAGGGCAGGTAGAAAGGGCTCTGATTTCAGGGTCTTCATAGAGGCATTTGCTCTTCACATGTGAGAGGATGCCTTGTTAGAAAAATTCTAAAGGAGAACAGAGCTGGGTAAACACTACCTAGTAGTAACATTGATTCCACATTCAGTTTGTTTTGGTTAGATCATGAGTATGCTTCCTCCTCCTCCTCTTCCTCCTCCTCCTCCTCCTTCTTCCTTTTTTCTTTTTTCAGGTGTGTGTATGTGCTTGCTAGAGAGAGACTGAGAGAGGGAAAGTGAGAAATCACCCCCTGGGGGGGTGGTCATGTTGCAATCCCTTCTCCTCCATTCTCCTCTTGGAGTCTGGATGTGATACGCATATGCCTGGCATGATTTTTCAGCAACTAGGTCCAAAACTTGGCCTGCCCATGTGGGAATCCTGCACCCTAACCACCACCCCACTTGTTGGCCCTGATTCCACCTTTTTTAGAAAGTGATTTTGAGAAATTACCCTTCCAAAAAAAATTATTCAAAATTATGGCAAAACTTGTATTGTCCAGTGGTAAATTAATTGACTTTTTAGGAACTAGAAGCTGCTTTAGTGTTTACTGATTGAACTGGGTGATAGGAGGATAACTAGACTCTTAATTCAGAAACAAACATTTGTTTGCACTTTTGTTTGGTGTGCCATCGAGGTCCTCCCTCCTCCATTTTAAGATAAAGGCAACTAGAGGTCAGCAGGTAGTGTAGTTGTTAAGTACTGGACTTCCACGTAGTTGACCGTGGTTCGAGTCCTGGACCCAATGGCTTGACACTCATGCCAGGTGCTTGTGCCTGTGTGTCCAAGATCCCAAAAAGGGAATAGAAGAGAAGAGTTTGTGATGTGGCGATCCTCCCGTGGAGTGATTCTCGATTTCTGTTTGTTTCTCCAGTGAGTGCATGCACCCTATAACAAAAATCTCTCTGAAAAAAAAAAAAAAAAAAGAAGAAGAAAAGAAGATAAAAGCTTCTATTTCCCCACTTGTGAAAGGGTTGGTGGTTGAAGCTTTCAATTGCTTTTTCTTTACAAATTATCCTTAGCTGTAGAGAGCCATCTTACCCATACCCTGTGATTAGTTAGGATGCTCTATGAAGCCCTGGCTGCCTCGCCTCAATGTAAGCCAACTTTGGGAGTCCTCCCATCTCCCTAGTTGTCTGTGGGATGACCTGAAGCCTTTGTTGTCATCCAGCTGCAGTAACTTCACCCTGAGCAGTGTTGTTATGTTGTTACTGTCACTCCCTCCCAGGTGTCGATCCAGAAACAAGCCTCAGCGAACTTGCTGCAAGCAAAACTTTTTTTTTTTTTTTTGGAGAGGTTTTTGCTATAGGCGCGTGTGCTTGCCAGACAGACAGAGAGAGACAGAGAGACAGAAAGTGAGAAATCACCCCCCAAGGGGGATGGCCACGCCGCAATCCCTTCTCCATTCTCCTCTTGGGATCTTGGGCACACACACACATGCGCCTGGCGTGAGTTTAAGCCACTGGGTCCGGGACCTGAACCGCGGTCAGCTACATGGGAGTCCAGCAACATAGCCATTATGCTAACTGCTGGTCCCCTGCAAGCAAAACTTCTTGCAGTCTGTGTTCAGAGAAATCTTCCCTGCAACATTTGGGGTTAAGAGTTATTTTTTATAAACCTTTCCATTGACTGTGATGCCATCTGGAATTCTCAGTACGTGTTTATTAAGATGAACAGCACTCGGAAAGCTGACCCAAAAAGACCTTGGGTTTGGGGTGATACAATCTTGACAAAGATGATTGTCATCTCCCAGACTGACAGGGATGACTAGCTGGTTACAGCTTCTTTTCCATCCTTATGGGTGTACGGGTGTTCCACTAAAGCTATATTCTCTATCCCAGAAAACCAGATAGAGGGGAGCTATGCTTTAGTTTCACAGTGGTTGAGCTCCCACAAAAGAATTGCCATTCTAAATACCAATTTGACTTGGCATTCCATAGTAATATGAAATTATATATTCTAATTAACCAGCCTGTAGCCAGCAAAGTGCCATTTTGTACCCTTCATAGTGAGTCTTGGAGTTCGTGCCAGATTTTATAGTGTCAATATACTTAGAGCTCTGCAGGCAGAAATGTCCCCAGAACAATGCCTAAGACAGCAGTGCTGTTGCCTCATGGCCTGATGTGACTCACTAAGGCTCATACTCTATTCTAATGCTGCTTTAGGATAATTGTGTTTGGTATATACTATTACGATTATGAGAAGATGTAGCTCCATTAACACACCGTATCTTAATAAATAACAATTCCTTGGAAGATTGCGATGTCTGAGGTGTTGGGTTGACTCTGCCCAATCAAATGACGTACTTAAGGTTTTTTTGTTCTTTGTTTTGATACCGAAAGTATCCTTTATTCTATATCATCCTATTCGAGTTTCATTATTTACACTAGAACTGTGAAATGCTTAGGATACAAATTTTATTAGTAAAAAAAAAAAAAGGGAATCTCAACTATAGAAAAAACATTTAATGAGTTAAAGCAAAACCAAAGACGAGAGATCTAAGAGAGCGAGACAAACTAATGAAAAGATCTCCAAGAGGGTTGTCTCCTTCTCCTTGGGCTGTGGAAAAGATTAATCCTACATGCGATGGTCGCTGTTGAAGTACGTATCCAAAGTGTGGACATATCTAAGGAGCTGCTCTTTCCAGTCTGAGTCTCAGCTTCCAGGAGCCATTGAATAAAGTACATGAGCCATGAAAAACCAGCAAAAGATTCGATGTTTTAAAATAAGAGATATAGACTCTGTACTGTACAGAGTGCTTATATTAATAGATCTAATAACTGAGTATTTGAGGAAGATTCCCAAAGCTGTACAGTATGCTTCATCATCAAAACCACTTTCATCAAAACTTTACAGTTTACAGCATTTTACTGCTAGTGCTTTGTCTATAAACAATATCGAAAGTACTTGAGTAGCTAAGTTTCTTAAAAGGAAAACCCAGTACAATCCCAATTGCTTAGTGTCATTAAGGATATGAAAATCCCCTTATATTAGAAAAAGTTATTCAAATGTTAACAAGATATTATGGCCTAAAATAGGCCACTTCCAGAGTCTAATAACTTCAAATCGTCACAGTATTTATATAGCCATGTATAGTAAGCATTTTTAGGCATGAGCCATACCACATGCTGAGGTGATCGTGAGTACGAGCTGATCACTGTACATATGTTCCCAAAGCTTCGACCACGTGTGCAGCAGAAGGGTCTTTAGGGTCTCCGTTAGTGTATCTGAGAGGAGTTCAGTTACATTCCGGTATGATTCATTCGTTCTTCCATATTAACAGGTGGCCTGGTTCCCAAAGCTGTACGGTGTGCTTCATCATCAAAGCCACTGTCATCAAAACTTTCATCGTTGCCATCATCTGGAAGACTTACGTGTGGAATAGACAAAGCCATCGTTTCCCACAGAGTACGTCCAAGGGAAATGCCTCATCAGTAATAATACCATCCTCTTGCAAAGCTTTCTTGGCTTCCACAGCTCAGTGCCGATGTCACAGGCCTTGGGGTCAGTCACAGTCATATTTTCATCCAATCACAGAAAGACTCCTACATCACAAGTTTTAATTGTTTCAAAATCACTTATTTTTTTAAAGAGAGATTTTTGCTATAGGGCATTGTACTCATAGAGAAGGAGAGAGAGAGAAAGCGAGAAATCACCCCCCGGGGGGATGGCTGTCTCCTCTGTTCTCCTCTCAGGATCTTGGTCACGCACGCACAGGTGCCTGGTGTGAGTTTCAAGCTGGTTGGTTTAGGACTTGAACTGTGGTTGGCCATATGGGAGGCCAGCAACGTAACCACTATGCCATCTGCTGGTCCCTCAAATCACCTTTAATTATAATATTTGACGGCTATATCTCCAGGAAGCAGCTTCTTTTCTTGGTGCAGATTCTTTAATGCTCTTGCCACAATCAAAGCAACTTTTAAAATTACGGCTGCTAGGAAAGGATCTCAACTGCCTTTATTCCATTCTGTTAAGTCATCGAGAGACTTTTCATCTCTATATTCCATAGCAAGACAGAGACCACCGTCACTGGCTCCAGTAAAATTATGGAAACCTATCATGTTTGGGTGATGAGGGCTTTTTAAAATCTGAGCTTCATCAGTCTCTTTTGATACGTACTTCGACAGTGATCATCACATATAGGATTAATCTTTTTCACAGTCCAAGGAAAATGAGACAAACCTCTTGGAGAGCTTTTCATTAGGTAAACATTTACCCCAGTACCAAAGCCAAGCTTTTGCATGAACAGAGAGACAGGGTCTTCATACATGGAGTTGAACATAGTACAGATTTGTTTTTTTCAGATAATTTGTTCGGTGTCATAAACTTATTGATTCCATCCATTGTAACCATCCATTCTAGGTCCTGTCATGAAGGTCACCATGGTGGTCTTGGCTCAGGGGCACTTGGCTCTACCTACAAAAAGCTCCCCCTTACCAGAGCCACAAGCCTCAGCAGAAAAGGGGACTAAGGTGACAAGAAGCTGGGAATGAGGTCATCTTGAAAACTAGTCCTGAGAGGATGTCAAAACCCCACGACTGCCTCAGTGGCCCAAGCAGCAACACAGGCATTTGGAAATGGCCACTGCAATTTGAACTCATACTTCAGGACACATGTACTCACTGGAGAGAGAGAGACAGAGACAGAGAGAAAGCACTCCCCAGGGGGAAGGGCCACACTGCAATCCCTTCTTCTCTATTTTCCTCTTAGGAGTTTGGGCATACACACACATGTGCCCAGTATAATTTGTCATGCTAGCGTATCCAGGACTCGAACTACAGTCTGTCATGTGGAATCTAGCTGCCTTAGCCACCACACCACCACACCACCAGCTGGTCCTACTGATGACTTTTATAAAGACCTGCCAGGTTTTCAGGGCAGGTTGTGTTCAGGTGTAAGTAGCCCAATAATACTTTCTTACTGTACTAATAGATACAGCCTCGGATATTTCCAACATGATATTCATGCCCAAATTTAAGCCTCTCTATCAACATCAAGATATATTAACCAGTTCTTAAATTTAAGGCACATGGCTGCCACTAAGTTAGGGTTGTATTGTGACAGAGTGTGGTTGATAGTGATATTTGCTTGGGGGCCCAGACCTCAGAAGGGCATTGTTCTATGGACTCCTACCAGTAAGGAGTCTCACTGGGGTGACCTAACAACAAAATAAATAAAGGTATTGAAAGCACTAATTCATAAAACATGAAGAAGAGTGGTGAAAACCAAGTAGCCTCACCTACCGAATGAGTGAGCACTACCTGATAGGCCAGAGTATGACACCAGCTGGTACAGGAAGCCGATATATGATCACAATTCCGATTAAGTTACCCTAAGGAAAACGAAGGGATGGTGTTAATATCTCAGAAAAAACAAAAATGAAAACAGAAGAACACTTGGAGCTTTCCCCCTTCCCAATTTCACATTAAATTAACATGTCTCCTTTAAATATTTGGTAGAACAGACACACGGAGACCCACAAAGCTTTATAATTTAGAAAGGGTGCATAAAATAATTCTTTTGAAGTAAGTGACTTTGACTCTCTAGGAACTGTGTTCAAAGGATGCCTGAGTACGTAAGAAATTGACTCCTGATGATCTTGGAAGCAGTTATAGCTCTACCATCCCACAGATTCCAGCAAACTTGCATTGCCCCCACACCTCTCAGAGAGGGACATTTTGCTAGCCCAGAGGGTTTGATGATCAGTTCAAATCTATACAGTGTGACTAATACGGACTATCAGACCGAGCTCAGACAGATGTTTTAGTCAGTAACAAAGACACATTCCCACTTAGAGTGAGAAGACTCACAGAACTGTGGAGTGGTTAACACAGTGAAATGTGCATCTAGACCTGGAATATGATACAGTTTGCATGTAAGATGAAGAAATGCATGATAAGCATACCTCCAGTGAACTACAGATAATCAGTTACGTAACCCCTAAGAGTTCTATTCAGTCTTAGTCTTAGGTCTCTCACTGCAGCTGATTCCCAGGCAGAGACAGGACTGGAGGGCCTGGCCTGGTTGCCGGTGCTCACTGAAGTTCTAGCTGGGGTATAGCACCAAGAGAGAAGAAGAATGTTTTTCTGTGGTTTAGGCAGATAGCCAACATTGCCATGAAGAGACAGCAGGGACTTCAAGGAGAATTCATGTGGCATTTGCAGAAGGGCAGACCCCAGAAAAGGTGAATTTAAGGTTGGGTGTTTCTCAGAAGTTTAGAAAGAGTTGTACCATAGAAGGCGGTTCAAGTCCATGTCTCAGAGGTAGACTGCACAGAGACTCCAGGGCCGACAACTCAGAACCTCAATTTTAGAAGTCTTGGGGGATCATGCAAATGTTGAATGTAAAGAAACTACACTAGAATGTCAGACTAGAGTCCAGTTAGGAAACTCAGTGTGGTTGGGTGGCAGAGATATAACCACTTCCAAAATCACCAGGAATCTAGTGCTCACATACTCAGGCACCCTAACACAGTCCCTGGAGATACGACTGCCGTTGATGGTAGGCAGGATATTTAACTACCGGCCATCAGAATGGTTTATCGAATGGTTCTCAAGTCACCAGCTCAGTAATATACGCAGATACCATCTGATTCTCACTATACAATTCACTCCTTAATCTATTCCATTGGTCCTTGGGTTGCTTGGAAACTCATTTCGTTTGCATCTGTTTTCATCATTCTTGCAGTAGTGAATCATTTTGCTCCATCAGCAGCAAGTTCTCCTTTAAAGCCAGATCGATAAATTTAACAGGCGTTCAGAATGGGGACTTAGGATCAATGTGCATTATTTATCACAGAGTTGTCCGTGCACATATTTTTTCTTAAAATGCTTTTTAAAAGGCAGCGCTGCAGGTATGCATATGGATAATGTGCATAATAATTAGAAAATTAATAATTTACAAATAAAATATTAAATTGGCCTTGAAATTAAAAGAGGCTTTTTTCCTTTTCATCACTTAGGATACTTACTTATTGTTTTAAATGATGATGATTTAAAATAGATTAGTGATGAGAAATGAAATATGCATGGTATTTAATAATATGTAATAATTAGCAGCAGAAACATATACAGGATAGATCATAGAAACATGGAGAGAAGTTAGAAACCATTAAAAAAAAGCTAAAGTAGAAGCTAGCAGATAGAGTGGTGGTTAAGGCACTAGACTCCCACATGGCCAGATGCAGTTCAAATCCTGGACCTGGAGGCTTGAAAATCACATCAGGCATGTGTGTATGCATGCCCAAAATCTTGAGAGGAGAATGGAGGAGAAGAGACAATGTCATGGCCACCACCTGTGGGAGAGGGGTGATTTCTTGCTTTTCCTCTTCCTGTCTCTCTGTCTCTCTCCAGTGAGTGCATTTATTGTATTTCTCAAGCTGCTGGGTCTAGGACTCGAACTGTACAGTCAGCTATGTGGGAGCCAGCTGCATAAGGTGCCTTGCAATTGGCTCACTCAAGCTGCCTTTTTTTTTTTTTTTTAAGTAAAGACTAAAGCCAAACTTTCATGTAAAGTGTACCTGACTTAGCCTTAGAAAATGAATTCTTATTGTTATATTTCCATAAAACGTATCTGAGTGTCCCGCTCCCTTGCTAATAACCCTCCTGTAGTAAGTGCAATTGCGTCCACTTCCCTTTGACTCCTGCAAAAGTATGTCTAACTTCTGATCCCTGGTACCTATGATTGTGGCATTACTTGAAAATAGGGTCTTTGCAAATGGAACTAATTTAAGGATCTCAAGATGAGATCATTTCAGATTTAGGGTGAGTCCTAAATCCAATGTCCAATGTCCTTACAGAGAGAAGGGAAGATGAGACAGAGATAGGAGCATGTGAAAACAAAGAGAGATTAGAGTACAGGAGCATGTGAAAACCAAGACAGAGATTAGAGTACAGGAGCATATGCAAACAAAGACAGAGGTTAGAGTGATGTTGCCCCGGGTCAGGGAACGCCAGGGGTCACCATAAACTGGAAGAGGCAAGGGAGGAGCTTTGGAGGGAACATGGCCTGGCCAGCACCTTGATTTTACGGGGCTCACCTCCAGAACTGGAAGAGACTAAGTTCCTGTTGTTGTAAGTCACCGTGTTTGTGGCAATTTGTTGATAGCCTTGGAAATGTACATGCCTCCCGTAATGAGTCTATGGTAAGTTCTCGCTCCGGAGCTCAGTGTGCAAAGTACCTGCTCAGATGCTTGCTTCTACCTTTGACCTTTTCTCCTGCCACAGTCATTGTCTAATCACCCAAAACTCTGTCCTCCCATTAACTTACTGGTCCTTCAGCCTGGAACACCATTTCCGCCTTACATCGTACGGTAACTCTCGGTCATTCCTCAAAACTCAGGCACCATTTTCCACCAGTCATAACTATTGAGTGGGACCAGCGCCTGGCATAATGGTTACATAACTGGACTCCCACATGGCCAGCTATGGTTTGAGTCCCAGACCTGGAGGCTTGAAACACATTGGGTGTATGTGCACGTGTGCCCAAAATCCTGAGCGGAAAATGGAGGAGAAAGGATTGTGGCATGGACATCCTCCCGGGGGATGAGTTCTTTCTTTCAGTCTTTCTGTCTCTCTATGGTGAGTGCACACACCCTATAGCAAAAATCTCTCTAAAAAAGAAAAGTGACTACGGAGCACTTGATGTTTTTCTTTTTTTGAGAGGTTTTTGCTACAGGGAATGTGTGCTCGCCAGAAAGACAGAAAGAGACAGAAAGACAGAAAGCAAGAAATCACTCCTTGGGGGTATGGCCAGGCTGCAATCCCTTCTCCTCCATTCGCTCGGGATCTTGAGCACAGACGCACATGCGCCCGGTGTGAGTTTGCTTAAGCCATCGGGTCTGGGACTTGAACCACGGTTGACTACATGGGAGTCCAGCGACATAGCCATTACACCAATTACTGGTCCCACTACTAAGCGCTTGAAACATGACTTGTTTGTAGAAGAATTAAAGGTTAAATATTTACTTTTTAGAAATTTGGGGGTCAGCAGGTGGTGTGATGGTTAAGGGTGCTGGACTCCCACATGGCTGACTGTGGTTCAAGTCCTGGACCTGGTGGCTTGCTTCCTTGCTTTTCTCTTTCTCTCTCTCTTGCTCTGTCCCTCTCTGGTCAAATTAAAATAAATAAATAAATAAATAAATTTAAGTAAAAAAATGTATTAAAAAATGAAGACACTTGTGGGACACAGATAAGGTTTATTATCTGTCGCCAAGGATGTGTAAGTTGGTCTCAGCTAGGCTGGACTGAGGTGTATATCATGCTGGGTAAAGTCTTTTCACAATCTAAATGATGTATAGCAATTTAATGTATAAATAATAATAAAAAATCTATAAATAAAAAAGTTATTGTTTTTTAATTGACAATAATTATATTCATTTATGGAGCATAGTGTGATTTTTCAGTGCATGCGTACCATGTGTAGTGGTCAAGTCAGGGTAGTTGACATATTTATCATCATACATATTTATCATTACTTTATGTTGGGAATATTCAAAATTCTCTCTTTCAGCTACTTTGGTATTTACCATACATTCTTGTTAATCATATTTACTCTACTGTGCCATAGAACACTCGAGGTTTTTCTTCTTATCCAGTTGTAATTTTGTATTTGTTGAGCAAGATCTCCTTATTCTCCCTGCCCCTACCTTTTTCCAGCTTTCAGTATCCACTATTCTCTTCTCTACTGCTATAAGGCCGATGTTTACAGTTTTCACATATAGCGAAAACAGGGCACTTCCCTCTGTTCCTGGCTTATTTAGTAATGTACTCAGGCTCCTCTACTGTTGCCTGGACTGACAGGAAGAGCAGTCTCCCATTGTACATACTTCCACGTTCTCCTCTTTGTCTGTTGGTGAGCGGTAAGTTGATTTTGTATCTTGAATGTTGTAAGCAGAACTTTAATAAACATGACCCTGAAAATAGCTTTGCTACCTGTTGACTTCCTGTCCATTGGATATATGCCTTGTAGTTGATTACAGAATTATGTGAATTTTGTTTATAGTTTTGTGAGGAAATTCCATATAGATACATTAGTTTCTTTTTTCTTTTCTTTTTCTTTCTTTCTTTTTTTTTTTTTT